>NC_134949.1:75882846-76165916 GCF_965638725.1 Aptenodytes patagonicus | reverse complement strand
CCATCCGGATCCTTCCTTCCCTTCCTTCCTTGCCTTCCTTCATCATCTATCCTTCCTTCCTTCCTTCCTTCCTTCCTTCCTTCCTTCCTTCCTTCCTTCCTTTCCTTCCTTCCTTCCTTCCTCCCTTTCTTTCCTTCCTCCCTTTCTTTCCTCTCTTTCTCTCTTTCTCTCTTCTTTCTTTCTTTCTTTCTTTCTTTCTTTCTTTTCTTTCTTTCTTTCTTTCTTTCTTTCTTTCTTTCTTTCTTTCTTTCTTTCTTTCTTTCTTTCTTTCTTTCTTTCTTTCTTTCTTTCTTTCTTTCTTTCTTTCTTTCTTTCTTTCTCTTTCTCTCTCTCTCTTTCTTTCTTTCTTTCTTTCTCTCTCTCTTCCTTCCTTCCTTCCTTCCTTCCTCCCTCCCTCCCTCCCTTCCTTCCTTCCTTCCTTCCTTCCTTCCTTCCTACCTTCCTTCCTTCCTTCCTTCCTTCCTTCCTTCCTTCCTTTCCCTTTCTTTCTTCCTTTCTTCCTTCCTTCCTTCCTTCCTTCCTCCCTCCCTCCCTCCCTTTCTTTCTTTCTTTCTTTCTTTCTTTCTTTCTTTCTTGCTTTCTTTCTTGCTTTCTTTCTTTCTTTCTTTCTCCCTCCCTCCCTCCCTCCCTCCCCTTCCTTCCTTCCTTCCTTCCTTCCTTCCTTTCTTTCTTTCTTTCTTTCTTTCTTTCTTTCTTTCTTTCTCTCTCTCTCTCTCTGTAAAACCTGGATGTGTTTAACAGGCAAGTCAACTTTGAAACTGCACTTAGCAACGTTATCTTTTTGTTGTTTGGAAATAGCTGTGCCTCCATCCTGAATAGATGTAAAACTGTGTTTTGTTTTACGTTCTCCCTGTCTCCACTGCTCTTTAAACAAACTGTGGCCAAATGATTGTGCTAGTGCAGTGTTTCATAACAAAGTAGAGCCTTTCACATGGTGTTGGTTATTTCTAGGGCAACACATGAGAAATCGCTCCTTTCCTTTTATTTCTGTTGGAATCAGATTGAGCCACTGTTACCAAGTGACTTCATATCGCCAGTACCAGGAATATGAGTAGCCATAAAAAATAACACAGATTTGGGTTGATCAAGCTTAAGGGCAGGTACTAGGAAGTTGCTTAATTCTCAGCCAGATCCCTCCTTTTTTCACCCATTTTTTTAAAGGTTCACTCGTTTCCATCTAAGACAAATAACTGGCGGACTTGGTTTAGAAAGACAAGTGATCCAAACAAAAAACTATAGATGTGTTGCATTTAATTTGTCCTTGTTAAGACAAAGTTCTGCATTATTTCTATAAGGAACATAAAAAGAAACAGAAAGTGTGTTTAATTGATGTTTTGATGACATATTGAACAAAGACAAATTTATGGCTTAATCACTTCAGCCAGTGGCTTTGGAGTGCAGAGAATCATTTTTGTTCATAGACACACACAGCAAAACCCATAAAAAACTTGAAGCTTTAGTGGTGCAACAGAAGGGGAAAGGAAGATGTAGCAAGAAGCTGAGATTATAGAGTTCAAGCCTAAATACCCTTAAATATAGGGAGGCTCTATTGCTGTGTTATTTCTGTACCTTGATTTGAGAGCCTCAGTCTGACCATGAGCTACCAGTTCATGAATATGAACTCTGGGACTCAGACCCAACCTTATAACTGGCTTGTTTATGGTCAATGGCTCCAGCTTTAATTTGCTGAAACAAGGACTATTGGCTGGGGCCTTTCATCTCTTTTTGATTCCCCTTCTCCTTCTTCTTCTCCTTCCCCTTCTCCTTTCTCTTCCCCTTCCCCTTCCCCTTCCCATTCCCCTTCCCCTTCCCATTCCCCTTCCCTTTCCCCTTCCCTTTCTCCTTCCCCTTCCCCTTCCCCTTCCCCTTCCCCTTCCCCTTCCCCTTCCCCTTCCCCTTCCCCTTCCCCTTCCCCTTCTCCTTCTCCTTCCCCTTCTCCTTCTCCTTCTCTTTTGCCTTCTCCTTTGCCTTTTCCTTCTAGATGTAACAAATTTTTAACCAGATCAGCACACATTGTGTTGTCATTTGCATGCTTTGTGAAATCTTCCCACACGCATTTACCTCACCACTTCCTTGAGTACATGGAGCCACTAGGAGAAAAACAAGCTTCAGCATCTGCCAGGTTACAATTTTTCTTTCTCCCAGTCCTATTTTCTTGTTAATGGGTTAGCCTACTCCTTGATATGTTTTAAAACTCTCAAGGATCCAGCTGTTGAAATGCATGTTAGCTTAATAAAAAAACAAATAAACAGCAAAGATGTGTGGGAAAGGAACCAGCCGTACTCATTGTGAACACAGCAGTGTGCAGGATGGACATCTTTTTCCCCTAGTTCCTCTTGTGATTCAAAGTTTTTTTACCCATGAACCAGAGAGTAACATTTGATCTCAGTTTGACTTCTGAAATAGGTCACTGTCTGGTTGGGGAGCAGAGATACGCAGAGATGATGCGTCTGCCTGGAGATCAGCTTCTTGTGGCTAAGGGGGAGCAGATAGGAAAGCATAAATCAAAATAAATATCTTTGTCCCCACTGTGGCTGAAATGGGCTCCCGTGGTATCCAGGGACAGCAGAGGATTTGGAAAAAGGTTGCATTGTGATAGTATTTTTCCCTTTGTGGGTTACTCGGAATCTTGCATGGGAAGATGAGGAATGGCTCTGAGCACAGACTAATTGGGATGAATCAGTGTTTCTGATTCCACATCGAATAGCCTCTGTGAGAACCGGAGAGGTTAGTGTCAAAACAGGGAGCACTAGTGTTAGAAACATTGCTGGTCGTTTCAAGGGGAGTGAGAGTAAATAATGCACACAGACAGACAGACTCTGGGCTCTCATTACAAGCAAAAGCACAAACAACAACATTAAAATGGTTTAATCTCCTGTTCTTCATGTTTTAGAAACTAGAATACCTTGAGGGATGAAGCAGAGAGTGAAGACTGCAGTGTGGAAGAAATGAAGTCTCTAACTGACTCAATTAATGGGATGATGGGTGGACTGAAAAATTTGCAAAGTGTGAGATGACAAGTTCAGCACCAGTGTTTCTAGAAGTAAAACAGAGAAATGAGTCAAAAAACAATGAAAACAAATGAATAAATGTCAGTATTTTCCCTCCCTAAGGAGAAATACTTGTATTTAAACAAACTGGACATACACAAGTCCATAGGCCTTGATGGGTTGCTCCCACAAGAGCTGGCCAATGTCATTGTGAGGCTACTCTCGATTATCTTTGAAAAGTTGTGGCAATCAGTGGAGGTTCCTGAGGACTGGAAGAAAGCAAATGTCACCTCCATCTTCAGGAAGGGCAAGAAGGACCATCTAGGGAACTACAGGCCAGCCAGCCTCACCTTGATCCCTGGGAAGGTGATGGAGCAACTAATCCTGGAAATAATTTCCAAACATATTAAGGACAAGAAGGTGATTAGGAATAGTCAGCACAGATTTACAAAGGGGAAATCATGCCTGACCAACCTCATAACCTTTTGTGGTGAGATGACTATTTGATGCTGTCTCCCATAACATCCTCATAGACAAACTGATGAAGTATGGTTTCGATAGGTGCACGGTGAGGTGAACTGAAAACTCGCTGACCTGCCAGGATCAAACAGTTGTGATCAGTGACATGAAGTCCAGTGGAGGCCAGTGACTAGTGGTGTACCCCAGGAATTGATACTGGGGCCAATACTGTTAAAAAATTCTCTTAATGATCTGGATGATGGGGCACAGTGGCATCACCCTCAGTAAGTTTGCAGACAATGCAGAACTGGTAGGAGTGGTTGATAGACCAGACAGTTGTGCTGCCATTCAGAGGGACCTCAACAGGCTGGAGAATTGGGCTGAGAGGACTCTCATGAAGTTCAGCAAAGGGAGATGCAAAGTCCTGCCCATGGGAAGGAATAACCCCATGCACCAGTACACTCTGGCTGGAGAGCAGCTCTGTAGAAAAGGAGCTGAGGGTGGTGGTAGACAAGTTGACCAGGAGCCAGCAGTGTGCCCTTGTGGCAAAGAAGGTCCACAGCATCCTGGGCTGCATTAGGCAGACCATTGCCAGCAGGTTGAGGGAGGTGACCCTTCCCCTCTACTCAGCCCTGGTGAGACACATCTTGAGTGCTGGGTCCAGGTCTGCTCTTCCCAGTACAAGAGAGACATGGACATACTGGAACAAGTCCAGTGAAGGGCCATGAATATAGTTAACAGACTGGAGCAGCTTTCATATGAGGAAAGGCTGAGAGAGCTGGGACTGTTCAGCGTGCAGAAGAGGAGGCTTGGGGGATCTTATCCATGTGTATAAATACCTGATGGGAGGGGATGAAGAAGAGGGAGCCAGACTCTTTTCAGTGATGCCCCGTGACAGGGCAAGAGGCAATGGGCACAAATTGAAATACAAGAAATTCCACTTAAGCATAAGAAAAAACTTTTTACTGTGATGGTGACCAAACACTGAAATGGGTTGCCCAGAGAGGTTGTGGAGCCTGCATCCTTGGAGATATTCAAAACCCAACTGGACATGGTCCTAGGCAACCTGCTGTAGTTCACCCTGCTTTAAACAAAGAGTTTAGACTAGGTGATCTCCAGAGGTGACTTCCAACCTCAACCCTTCAGTCTTACATTGTAGGATTTTGAGAGGGCCATGATGTACTGCAAGCGTTTTGTTTTTCATTGACCAGTGAAAAATTTCCAAGTAAGTTTGAGGGGAAGAAGGATGGCAAAGTAGAGTTGAAGAACTGACAAAAGTATCACTTGTCTACAGAAATGTTTGCAGTTCCTGTTTGTGATACATTTGGTAATCCTCAGGGGTGACATGATATAAAAGTGCTGATAATTTTATTTCTTTCTTATATTTTTATTGGAAATAATAAATGATCATGGATCCTGTTTTACTTTCAGTTGCAAAAGTCCCCATGAAGATTCAATGGATCAAAGACTGAACTGAACATACCATATCCAGCAAAGTCCATATTGCAGATACTATTACACTCCAGATGAAAATTTTCCCCTCAGCATTGAAAAGTAGTGGGAATTGCTTGAACTCTCATAAGCCAGAGGGTTATACGTACTTCAAGTGTTTTGTTTCTTCTTAACTACTCTAAAAAAAAAACCCTAGAAAAATTGAAACAGAACAAATGCAAGGAAAATGACTCTGCAAAACAGCACTGTGGGATTTTTTTCTCAGTGTAAACTATACCAAGCTCACAGGAAAAGAAAAAAACTCTTCAGTAATTGCCCTTGCAGTAAACCCAGCCTGAGCTGCAGTAATCAGACTGATATTTTATATCTTTCCTACCATGGGAAACAATACTAAAAAATGTACTGCAGTGTGGTTTCTTTGTTTTTTTAGCACAACAATTTCAGATCTTCAGTAGGTGTCCACCTGCTCCAATTTTGGGGTGCTCGTTGTCCTCTGCTCCTCCATCGCCTCACCAGCGCTGCCCTGGGAGGGGCAGGATGACTGCCCCCATCACAGCACCTTCTGGCTTTTGCTCAGCAGGAAATCCACCACAGTGCAGACCAGGTAGCTCTGTCCTGCCAAGAAGGTCTGCACCAGTGGGTCCCAGGAGAATGGGAGCACATCAGCCTGGGCCCATGCCTCTGTAGGCAACTGGCTGAAGACATACTGCCTTCTCCGTGCCTGGGAGAAAGCTGGGTAGCTCTGGACTACAGTGAGCTGAAAGGTGGGGATATCTGCGAGACCAGGTGCTTAGGGAAAAACAGAAAGTGAGGCAAACTGAGAGTAGAGGTGCACCCATACTTTTGTACTTGTGTGAATGCTTGCCTGGCCTTCTGAAGTCAGGAACAGCTGGAAACCTCCTGCAGCACCATAAGGGTTTAGAAGAACTTAGTCTTCGGTTGCCTGATGGTGGTCAGTCAGTCACTCACACATCTGCGGTGCTCTCAGCCATGAGACAGCTGTAGCATTTTCATTGCAAAACTGTGGTAGGGAAGATGTCTCACCACCCCAAGTGTTCTGTGGCCTCACTCCCATTCCTGCGGATTAATGGGGCTTCTCTCAGTCCTAGCTAGAAAAAACAGGGATTTTTTTCTAGTTCCTGCTGTATCAGTGAGTGGCCTGGCACACCTGAACATGAGAAGGCCATTTTAATGGTTGGAAAAAACAGTAGTCCATGCTGGATGTCTCCCAGAAGGCTCTACTGGAAGGAAACTAGCCAGCACCCTCTGGCAGATGGGGGAACCAAGACTGCCCAAGGAGCTGGTGTGTGACAGAAAAGTCCCTTGCCGTACAGATAGGTGAGGAGATGCTGGTCTGATTGCTCCATGCTATGCTGGAGGAAGAAGCAGCTGAGATGCAGAAGGAGGCTGCAAGCCAGACCACAGGTGTACAGTGAGCCTGCAGCTGTGCAAACAACATCAACCTGTGTTCACTGACTTTCATGAGCACAGTCTGCATAGATACACAAAACCTTTGATTCAAGTCTTCAGGCCAGCCAGGATGTGATATGGTTTGCATTTGGTTAGGGCCAAATTCAGAGCTGGTGCAAGCAGAGATGATCCATGGGCTTAGACAGGCCAGCTTGCACAATCTGAAGAACTAGACCCTGCTAAATAAAAATTGAATCAGGCCTCATGATGTTTTTGTGTAGCTTTTTCTGGCTTTCCATCTTAAAATAGGCTACAAGTTCTGTGTTAAGAAGCTCCATGATTTAAGTTATGCAGCTGAAGCTGAGTCCTTACAAGTTTATCTGATGGGGACAGAGATTTTTCCATACCTGCATCAGGAAGTAGCATGGATTGACTTCAGAAGTACAGTTCTTCCCTGGCCTTTTCCTGGCACTACTTGTGTGAATCCCATTGCCAAGGCAAACCTCTGTGTGCGTATGTGTTCACCCGCATGACAGACCAGCTGCCACAGAGGCTGCTGTCTGCCCAGCTCTGGACTGGTATAATCAGTCCAGAGAATAAATCCAGAATAATTCTGGTAACTTCAGCAGAGTTGCTCAGGAGAGACACATGCAGTCGAGGCCAGGATCTGTTCCACTTAATTAATTAAATAAAGGTTAAATATCCTGGAAGATCCATTTTCCAGTGTCCTTAACCTTGTCTTTGCTGGTGACCTCCTAATTTCTTTATTTACTTACTTTCAAACTGAGCTTTTCATGGCCATTGACATAAATTTTCCAGCTTTTCTAATACGGAACATCTGTGGTCCCTATGCAGTGTCCTCTATAGGTCATGGGAAAGCTTTATCTTACTAATAAGCTCCATTCCTCTATATATTCGAGCTCAATTGACAGGGCCAAGTGTGTTTATAAATAAATATTGTCTTGTAATGACCATTTCCGTATGTCCCAGAGGAATAGAGATTTAGTCCTTTTGAGCTGGCTAGCTGCCTCCTTTGTAACAGTGAGAACAGTTTTACCCTGTCTGGTTAACATTTGATTTATGTGGAAATGAACTCCCCAAGGTGACAGGCCAGCGATAGTGAAGAATGCAATGCTCCCAGCTACCCTTAATAGATGGGGAACTTTGTTCATCCATCCACCATTTTTCTCTTCATCAAACAAAATGATGGGTGTGTTTATTGAATATCTCTATTTCTCCCTGACTAGCTCTGTCTGCCTCAGCCAAAACAGGGACAAAAGCCAGAGGAAGGCAAGTGAGCTTCATTTGAATGCTCTCCCATATCTTTCAGTAAGAGAAATGACCATTGATGTGGGACATTGATAAGTTATGGAACAATACATTTGCTGGGAAATTCAGAGAATGGATTGCAAAAATATCTGGTGAATGATTGGCCCTTCTTACTGATGAGTGCAACAAGAACTATGCTGCAGTATGCCTTCTCCTCTGAATGAAGCATGATCTAATAGTTCCTTATCGCTGAAGGATGACATACTGTCTCAGGGGCTTATTTCTTAATACTGTTCTATCAGAGAGAATATGTTGTATTTCTTACATGAGTCTTGATCTGCTCTGCATCCTCTTCCATCCAGGCAGTGGTCAGGACCTAGCTTTTAAAGGCTTTCAGAAGAAATCCGTTGTAGTTTTTAGAAGATCAACATACAGGACTAATGTAGCATATCTGTTAATCTTCACTGCTTAAATTGTTCCTTTAGTTATATATATGCATGTGTTTATGTAGATATATACACACAGAGTAAAGAATGTTTATTCTGATTTTCCTCTGTCCCAAAGCTTTGTAGTGTGTGGAAAGGAATGAATGTCTGTAGATTTCTATGGTTTGTTTTCTTGTAAAGCCAGTCTGATAAACAGCCTCCAGGCTTGATCACTAGTAAGAATTGATTCCTGTGGCTATAATTTCATCCTGTCTTATAGTCTGTCAGAAACAGTTTGGCTGTTTCAGTTGGTGTGATGAACATATTTCCAGCAAGATTTGGCATGAATCCAGTGAAAGATGCCATTAAGAGAAAGACAAATGTAAAGCATCTCTGTCTCAACTTCTGTGATTCCTTGATTTCAGATAGAAACGAAAGTATGAAAAGTTTCACAGTAGTGTCTTACCATGACATTAAAATCTGGGTTAAGTCTTTAGATTAAAAAAAAAGTCTACCGTCTTCAGTCAAATTTCAGGCCACAAATATTTAAGAATGAATAGCATTCTGGGAGTGATCAGACATTCCAATCCCAGAGAGAAATAAACCCAAACCCCCCTGATCCTGGAAACCTGAACAGTGAAAGAGATAAGACATGGAATTTAAACCTTACCTCCCCTGTCTTCTCACAGCCTATGGCTTTTCAATAGTATTTTATTTTTAATATTTCTTAGAATTCAACTACATCTCTGATTTTTTTTGCCAGGCTGATCACCAGTGAAGACTACCAGCGCTGGGTCACCGTGTGGCACCGTGGTCACGTTGCTTCCAGAAGAAGGGTGAACTGAGCCAGGCTGCGGCTCCAGACCAGGAGCTCCATGCTGACACTCAGTTGCCCACATGGGCACAAGAAGCGGCAGAGGACAGGGTTGACAATAGTCAGAGGAAAAGAGGGGGGGTGCATGTGTATGTGGGGGTAACCAAAACTTAGGACTAGACTGAGGAAAGAAAAGTAATTTTCCAGGACTTCATTTTATTATACAGAGAAAACAAAGAATTATCCTTCTCCTTAGCATGTTGGAGTTTAGCACTCAGTAAAGAAAGGTTACATCAAAATAGGGCATCTATTTTGGGTGGCTAGGTGTTTCTCCATTTTTGTGACAAATCCAATTTTGGCTGATGCACGAAGGACTAGACAGAGCCTCCCTTTCCTGTACTCTGGGGCATGTTCTAGGGGAGAATTTAGCAGTAAACCAACTCCTGTGAATGAAGTTATTACAACCTTATCATGTTTTCCAATTCCTTTCATATAATGTAACAATGTATGTTAGAAGGGGATGTGTGCACTGCGGTCTGGTTTTGATACCGATGAGATTTTGCATTGCAATCCTGGCTCTTCTGTTTTAAATGGCAAAGAGAAAGCTGTATCACCAGGAAAACAATATAAAACACTGTTTGTAGATATTTAATTTCAGGTTTATGAACTAGATAAAAACCAAAACAATCACACCCCCAAAAAGCTCAATTGATCTATTACTTCTGGGATCTGTTCAATTTTTTGTTATGTAAACTGCGTGATGGCCTTGCTTTCTGCCAGTGAGAAAATCTCCTGAGAAGAAATGTGTCTCTCGCTTCCCCTGGGAATGCTCAGTACCCTGGAGATGCTTCTTGCTTGACATTTTGTTTCTCAAGTGGTTACTGGGCCTTTGCTCAGATGAGAGAAGTAATTTTTCTTTCCCTGACTTCAAGTAGTACATGTAATTATGTAATTGTGAGGCTCTTTCCTTTATGCTTGAGGCTACACTGGCTTATAACGGTGGGTATACAGGGGTTTGTCCTCCCAGTGCTTTTCTGAGCAAGACTGAGCTGGGCTGGGCTGCTTTGGCTGTATTTTGGTGGCAGGTAGCATGGCGAGCTCAGGAAGTCCCAGTTCAGTACGGGGCCATTGTCCATCCCTGCTTTCATACATTCTCCCACAGGGAATTTGGGGGCCAGAGCCAGCAGACTTGAGTGCAAACCAGGGCAGCACTCATGGCATAAGGGGTCAGTGATGATTTATGCCTGCTGTAACTACAGTGTACTTATTACGTCGTTGAACCAGAAGGAAACTCTGCTTTGTTTATAAAATGAAAACACATATTTGTTCTATCTTCTGGAAATACAGCGCAATTAGTGTGAATAATGCTTGTAAAATACATTGGAATTGCATCTGCAAAACCTGAAATCCTCCACAGAAGACCACATTGTGCCAGTTAGGAGTTAGGATTAGAAAGATTCAGATTATGTCCAGATTATGTCAGAACTAATCACAAATTTTAGCTAGCCTGAACCTCTGTTTTCTACCTGATACTGTTTTCTGATATGAGCTGCTTGCAATCACAGCATTTGGAAGGCACTTTGCAGACTCACAGAAAGGACAAATCTAGTAAGTGCACATAGGTGATCCAAACAGTGTACCTAAATTTATTTTCACTGTACAGTTTTCACATCTGTCATTTCAAACAGCACCAGTCTACCCTGCGGTGTCTGGAGTTCTGCCTCTATCGAAAAGGAGACAATTCTCGCAAAAACAGTACTGAAGCATAAGGTACAAAATAGGGAAAACCAAATCTTGTTCGCTTATTTGATTACCGATTTTTTTTTTTTCATTATTAATTGAGGTCCTGTTGCTACATAATCTTCCTTTTTTTACCAGAAACTTATGAAGCAAAAGTACACTGCTGCTATACAGGTTCAGGTTCAGGTTAGCTAAAATTTGTGATTAGTTCTGACATAATCTGAACATAATCTGACAGCTGGAACCTTACTGCCGTTTACTTTTCCAGCAGAGGTTGCATTGAAATGTCTAAACAAAGATGCTTGTGTTTGTATGTAAGTTTAGGGTTAAATAACTCCCTGGGGCTGGAAGGCACACACCCACACTGCCGGGGAAGGGCTTCTTCAAGATTAGGAAAACTCCCCTGCTAGACAGATTTATGCTCTGGAGATCCTGCCACTTTTCACTTTGAGTGCTTTTCCTCCCTGGACTCTGGACTCTTAAGCATATATTTAAGTTTAGAGGTTTCCTTGAGAATCCTTCTAATTTGGAGGGGACTTAAAGCAAGTGAATAGAGATCGCTGAACTGTTTAGGATTTCAGAGGTGCTCAGGTGTTTCTGTCTATCTCAGTGGGTAACAGCATCCTCAGTGTTTTAATAATATTCACATTTATTCATATTAGCAGATGATACTCTATAGTTCACACTTTATTAGGTACCTATGTCTTATCATGTCCTACCCAGCACAGCAACTGGAATCCAGTACTTGCAGATCTCCCCTTCAGAAGTCTTTGATCTGAAAGAAACTAAAATCACATTTACTTTACCAAAAAGAATAGTATATTTAGTAAGAAATATTTTTAAAACTGTGAACAGCTGACATTCACTTCTGCTTTCCTTAAAAGCCAGCCATCCCTTGACTTCTTCAGTGCATTCCCACATTAGCCTGGTTCCCTGGAGGAGCTGTCTTCTCCGCCCTTGGATGATGTGTTCCTTCAAGTCTGCTGCAGCAGTTTGGTCTCTGGTATCCCTGGACTCCTTCTTGCCCTGTCATTGCCTCTTTACAATACTCCATGTGTGCTGAAGATGGCTTGTCCTACCATTCTTGGTTTTTCTCTTTCTTTGCCCGGCAGCCCTTTGTTGAGCTGATTGACCATAGTGGCACAGCTGACACCGTAGGTACTGTTTCAGTGTTCACTCTCCACTATTTATTACAGACAATCTAGGTCGTTAATGCTCAGTCAGAGGGTGCAAGGGACTATTCCAGTTCAGAGTGTGTGCAAGACCCTTACATGCAATAATCAATTGTTTAGCAAGAGGAAAAGCAAAAGCCGTGGAAGGGAATCAGGAATCTGGTTTGTCTTTCACAGTCCTTTGAACTGTGCTCTGGCAGCTCTGAGCGAGCCTTCCCCTGGGGGACATTAGGCACATGTGCTTTTGAGAGCAAGAAGCTCTGGGGCTGATCCTCGCTGTTGCTGTGAAGTTCGCATGGCCACGGCATGCGACCCAGCTGGAAGTGACTCCCTGCCTGATGTGAACGGGGAGGCACGTAGCTGTGTGGTCGCTACCGCTTTTCATGACTGAAAGCGCATGTCCTGCACGATGTGTGCAGCTCCCCATACGGCATCATCTGTGGCTGTGAGCGCTCGTGGAGCTCCCTGGGGCCATGAGTGGGTACGGAGAGTGAGTGTCAGCCTTTAAAAACTCAGATCTCTGAATGAAACCATTTGGTAAGCCTGCCGTGTCTTTGCTAATAAATATTTCACCCCTTGGAAGGTACATTTGTACCCTCTTTTGTGTGCATGCCATGACTGATGCGGTTGGACAGATGGGTCCCTATGTACAGCAATTTTACTGAGTTGAGCTGCCACAGCCTCTTGATGATTTCATGCACTAAATTACTACGGGCACATTTTTCAAAGGGAGGTCTGAAATCTGTTTCTACTAAAACAACCCTTCCTTTTTCACAAAAAAGTTCAGGAACAAAACGTAAATGATCTTTGCACGTGTGTTTGCACACACACACTTCTACATGCACACATTTTTCTATTACAGTTTGTTTCCCCTGTGTAATACTCCAAATGACATTTCTAAAGTACCCATACGAAATGCCTGGAAAGCCTAATGGGGGAAGGAAAATAAGCTTCTTTTTGTAACTATCCTGCCCCATTTTCTGTCCAGATGCCACGCTGGCATATACCAGCCTTTACTCCACCACTGCATACATATCTAAGTCAAGTTGAAAACTTCAAAGAGGAAAGTGGTCATGTGAAACTCTCTGAGACAGTTGACAGAAATCTAAACCAACACATTGCAAAGAGTTACAAACAAAAATCAGACTCAAAACAGTGTTTCTCCTGTGACATCATGTCACATTAATCACTGCTAGGTTGCCCTAATAAGGATGAAAATTCCCTCTTCACAGCCTGTTCTCCCAAACAAAAAATGCATCTTCTGCTGTGTTGGACCTTCCTTGATGTCTGCCAGAACAGATGGAGCTGGTAGCTTTGCTCAAAGCTCAATGCGGTTAGTCGAGGCCCTTGGATGGGAGAGAAGTCTACCACAGTGATAGTCTTTTCCTCCCTAAGGCACATGAGGGGGTCTCTGAGACATGACATATATATACAATTTGTGTGTGTGGCCAGAGACTAAGCTCTAAATGGAATCTTTTGGCTGGAAAACCAAAGTAACAATAACCTGGAGAATCCCTACCGTCAAACCTGGCAGTGCAAACACTTACCTCTTTATATAAATTTTTTTATATATATACACACACACACACACACACCCCTATTTATATAAATACCAACTTAAACAAGCTTTTCTCCTTTGATTTGATAATGTACACAAGGAGAATTTAAGTTTAAGGAATTTACTGATTAATTAATAGTCCTGTGCTTGAAGTGGAATAGGAAAGAATGTATTAATAAACATAGATGTATTATGTTGGAAAGACATAAGGAGTTATCACCAGTTGCTATCTATGTGATTTGCAGTGAATTGCAAGCACTGTGCAAGGTGTGGCTGCCTACTTAAGATGATCTTTCTATTTTGTGGACATTGCTAGCAGCCTCTCAGTGAGTGAGTGTTCAGATGTTGACATCTGAAATGAGAAAGATACGGTTGACTTAGTCTACATGTTTCCATGCTAAATTATTATGCTTGTACATATCTGTGTATGGTCTCACTTTAAACATCTCCATCAGTGAAGTTTCTGCCACCTCTGCTTTGAAAACTGTTCCACTGAGCATTCAGTGCATAATCAGGAAATCTTTATTTTAGTCATCTTAACTTCTCATTTTTTTGTGCTTTTACTCTAGTAATTGATATGACTGAAGTACATTAGCCCTGGACCTTCTCCAACTCCCCCTGACAGTAATGCACAGCATAGCCCTTTGCATTTTAAGCGTAGGATTTTCCATTACTTATAAACATGAGAGGTTTTAAACTATTGTAATGAAATGTTTCAGAGGTTTATGTATGATTCGGGTTGCACTGTTTCCAAGTTTAATTAAACAGGGGTGAAACATTTGTTAGGACTGAAGCAAGGAAAAAAAAAAAAACCCAGAAGATGGCCCATTTTGCCTGGATTCTTCATTGACAGAAGGGGCACAAGTAAGGGTCATGTGGCTTCACTGGTGGCAGCTGCTTTGTGGCCTTACGTGGTCATCTTACTACTCCTGGTTTTATTTTGTGAATGTCTTATGGGAGACATATGTAGGTTTTCTCTGTCATCCCAGTGTTCATAACTTAGGCTGTGACTGAACAAAGCACTCGAGCGTTAACTTGAAGTCCTGTGTGAGTTAACCCTGGCCTACAGAAAGTAAGGGTGTAGATATACAACATGCAGTTCGGTCAATGTTATCACGCCCATGCCCTGAAGGGAAGGGTGGCAACCTCTTATTCCACATTAATGCTTTTGCAGGGATTGTCTGGCCCCAGTGAAACTGGTGAAACTTTGTTACCCAAGCAAAAAATAAACAGTTTTAATATTGGACGTAGCCTTATGCACTCAGTGATGGGACAGCTGTCCTTCAAAATCAAGCACAAGTTGGAGTGTAGTACTGAGCTGGACCTCAGTAGTAAATGTAGTCATGCCCAACTATATGTTTTCTTGGAATCATTCCTGAAGACGTACCATAATAAATTGGATTGTGGAGGGCTTTATTTTTTTAATCCCTGAAAAAGGACACACTGAAAAACTTGGCCTCATTCACACAGTCTACTACAAACCTTCACAGAGACATGATGCAACATCATAAGCAATTTTGTTGTATTCAAGCAGTTGATCAAAATGTAAACTTATTCTTTGCTCATTGCCTGTGACTTTTTATCTTTAACCAGAATATCTGAATTGATATTTGAACAGATTATTGTCCCTGAAGGAAAAAACCCCATGACTGATAATGACATACTTAATACCAATATAAACTGAAGGATACTCATGTCTTTAAAATTAGGTTAAACTAAATATTTCAAGAAGCACATTCAGACTTGTATTCCATTTTTCATGTTGATATATAGACAGTACAAAGGGGCTGACTATAAGGAGAGCTTCAGTTTAGAAATCTTATTACTCGCTTAATTTAACACAAAAGATTTAGAGAATATGGTGAGATTTTGTATATGGAAAAAATAGCACATCACAAACAATTTAATCTGATTGGCCAGGAATAGTATCTGTTTATAACATAATTTAAAACACTAGCTAAGGATGAGCATAGAACATCTTTTATTATTTGATATGTTTTTGAAATGCTGTGAGATGCAAAGCTGACCACCCAAGGGGCTAACAATTATCACTTGCTCTCGCTCAAACTCAACAGAGTTTCTTTTACTGGGTGTTGCAACCCTTCAGTTTTGCTTTATGTCCTGGCCTTGACTGAATCTGAAAACCATGACAGTCAGCAGAAGCAACCCCTTTTTGACAGATCAACCCGGATCACCCAGAATAAAAGACCTAACATCAAAAAATATACCCTGAAGGATAACGAGGCTGGGCCATGGAAGGATGCAATCAATTTTCGTGGCTATTGTGGTTACAAAAATAGTGCTTGAGGAGAGCAGTGGTGTTCCCTGGGTGAGGAAGACACTGAGCCCCAAACCGCAACAGCCCTTTGCAGTCACTCCAGTGCCATTCCTCAATTTAATGATCTTTGCAGTAGACCTCAGACCATAAAACCAAGAA
This sequence comes from Aptenodytes patagonicus, assembly GCF_965638725.1. NCBI lineage: Eukaryota > Metazoa > Chordata > Aves > Sphenisciformes > Spheniscidae > Aptenodytes > Aptenodytes patagonicus. The sequence continues at coordinate 76,150,190 of NC_134949.1, read as the reverse complement.
ATATAATTTCACTTTGGCCCACACAGAAGCTGGCTTTCTCATCCTTGCTACTAAGCCAAAATTGAACAACAGTAGGAAGCAAAGTAAACTCCTGTAACGATAAGATACCCTAATTTTTACAAATTATCCCCAGGGACACTTGTCAGTACTGTTTGAAGGATCCGTAATTAGCACTGAAATGCATTTGTCAAAATAAATCAACAATTTTGGGATGCCTAACCCCATTTTTTTTTTTTCCCAATGTTTGTTTGTTTCCTCAGTGGGAGCTTAATTTAAGACTTTTAATCAGAAGAAGCCTTTCTCTTGACCAAGACTCATTAGCCCTCCCTATTCATAAATTTGGAGTGCAGAAGGGACCATTAGATCATCCTGTCTGACCTCCTGAGAAGCACAGGCCATGACATCATGCACAGCTACTCCTGCACTGAGCCCAGAAAAGTGTGTTGGGACTAACATGTATCCTCCAGAAAACTACAGCATGTTTGTGGGTAGAAGTAATGTCTTCAGTTGGATCAACTCTTTTTCAGAGTAGAAGTAAAAAAAATCATGTGTTAAACCTTTGTTAAAGGTGAAGAGAGAATTTATCACTTTTTTGTTTGCCTCTTTGAATTTTTAACAATCTAAATGTTAAAAGTATTGGTAGCAATAACTAAAGTATGGACAATGTTTTCCTTGAATGCGTGTTTTTTGTCTTTCTTACATTGTAGTATGTCTTGATGGTCCTAGCATATTCCCTTCACTGTTAATTGATAAGTCATCAGTGGTCTAAAAGGAGAGTCCTCAGCCAGAAACCTACTGAATACTTAGTATTTTTAAACATTTCTTTTAATCCAAGCCCCTTGGTGATGTGTCCTGACTGTGAATGCCTCAATCTCAGTGGCTGTTTCTCTTGGACAGCACTGATCTTGTCTCTACGGGCTAAATCTCTCTACACTGTCCAATAAGGGAATGTGGGAACATATTTTATCTTTACTGTCCAGTTATCACATGAGAAATCTTTTTTTTTTTTCCAAGTTCAAAGAATTCTTAGGGGGAAGTAGGAAACATAATTCAGAGAGATAGGGCTGAGAAGCATTATTAATACGCTAGGGGTATTAGAAATTCTTGCCTATCAGCTTAGATTAGTCTGGATGTGATGTAAACACACATATATGGAAAATATATTTTAACATAAGCATTTGGGGGAGAAAAATTTAACTCTCACCTGGCTATGCAAGCAAACAGACCAGGGAATCAGGTTTAGAGAAGTGGGAATTTACTCCATCATTTTGTATTTCACTGCCATCCATCACACACAGCAAGAGTGTCCCCCATCAGCTTGACATGAAGAACGACACCTTCCTGTGAAGGACATTGTCCAAAGCACCTGGGAGGCCACACCGCTTCCCAGTCTACTCCTGGGGACAAGTCACCAACCCAGGGCACTGACACCAGGGTCCGTGCTGCCTTCAGCCCCAGCCCCGCATCCACGAGCCCCAGCATCACTCCCGATAGAGTCTGGTGACCACAGCTCCTGGAGTCATCCACCACCCACCTCACCGTGGATCCCCAGCATCGTGTTTGGTGACTGCAAGCATGCGGGGACCAGGCTGACGCACACTTGTAGGATGCTGTGCTGGGGCTACAAAACCCTGTTGCTACTAGTAGCACAGCACAAAATCAGAGTCTAGCAGGACATGATTTATTGCCTGACAGTGCCTTCCAAAACCCCCACCAGTGTTTTGAAAATATCAGGCTACGCAGAGAATATAATTTGTCAAAAATAATGAAAGCTTTGTTCCTTTCATCATATAATATCTAATGTTTTTTTCTCCAGCCAAAGTTCCTTTCTGGTCTTGGACTAATTACTTTTTCAGCCTGCAGCAACAAGCATTTGCTAATAATAATCACTGGAGAGCTTGGAAACTGGTTTCACAAAATGTCCTCAATCTTAGTTTGTAAAGGAAGAAAAGATATGCAGAATTAGCCATGTTTTTTCAGTCAGCAAGAATGGTGTACGCATACCGCTTTCCAGATGGAAAAGCAAAAGCATGATTCCTTGCCTGAACTTTATGCAATATAGATAAATGCGCGTGCTTTTGTGAAATACATTCAAGATGGCTGTGAGGTAAGTCGAGTCTTGTGCCTCTGAAATGACCCAATGGACTACAGTAAGACATGGCATTAGGGTAAAGTTCTATTGCATACATGAGGTATTAACTAAATCTGAATATACTTCTTGCTCTCTTGCTGGATGATGTCTTGCTTATCCCAGAAAGCTTGGGTTAACCCTTCTGTGGATGGAGCCAAGCAGTTGTATTCACAAGGGCAAACTGCTGTGGTGCAACATGTGCCCATGAAGCAATACTCAGGAGGGGGATCGTTTTACAAGGCCACAGTGATACCAAGTGTTACGGAGAGGTTCAAAGCGTGGCCTGCAGCAGGCTTTAGGGGGGTTTTGTACGCAGAGCAGGATGCAGCTGGGTGCACTGGAGGGTGCCAAAGAGGGGTGCTTTGAGCGGGCAGGAGTGTCATGCCCTGACGGGAGACCAGTGGCCTTCCGAGCAGCTGTGGGGGCCAGACAGGGTGCCCCAGGGCACCCAAAATACACCCAGTTATTGCTCGTTGAGTCATGATCCCACTTCCATTAGCTTTTAATGCTTAGGTGCCTATCTTGCTTGTATCTTCAGCAGCCCTGGTCCAGCCTAGGCTTGAAGGGCAACCCCGCTGCCTTGCTTCCAGTGCAGACCACCCCGGCAGCCCCGCTCACCCAGGTTACCCCCTCCAGCAGGCAGCCCCAAACCCCACATCGAGCCCTGTCTGGTTCGGCAGCACTCTCCTCCATGCCATGGGCGCTGAGGGCTCCTCCCTGGAGCCAGACTTTTTGGGCTCTGGGCAGCACTCAATGACCGTATGTTGCACATCCTGGCAAGGCTTGGCTGCAGCTGGGAGTCTCCAGTGGCTGGCTTCACTGCAGGGTTTGATGGCATCGCTCTGGGCGGGAGGAAAGGAAGAGCCCTTGTGTTTGCAGTTTGACAGCCCTCCTCCAGTGACCTGATTTACCCGCCCGACTCAGGGTGCGCCTACGCCGGGGTCCTGCCTCTGTCCCTGGCTTGCAGCAGATGTTTCGAAAGAGAGCGCAAGAAATCCTGAAGGTGACAGCTACAGAATAACCTGCCAACAGGGAAAATTTCCTCCAAATCCTATTACTCAGAGGTTGGCTTCAACCCTGGAGCATTAAGCTCTATATCCCCTGTAAGCGTCTGTGTGTTTGTTTGCTCTCTACGTCCCCTCCACGCTGACTCTGAATCTTCTGGGTATCCAAAGAGAGGACAAAGAGTCTCACTGCCATTTTTCTGTTTAAAATAGAGAAATTCTTTAGGTTAAGGCTAGAAAGAAAAAATAACTTGCAGTTCCAGATATTACGCCTGTCCTGGAAGGACTTTATAATCACTTTTCTACTCTCAGGAAATAGTTTTGCTCCCCACAGAAGGCTACACCAGCGACATTGACATCTGCCTGGTAGGCTGTTCACAGAGCCAAAGCATATTAAATGCACGGAATAAGCGATGTCGAATAACGCAGTTCCAGTTACACCATATTATAGGGGGATGGGAATGGTAGGGACACAAATAAGCATGAAGGGATGGCAGTCAGATGATGCTTATACATTATTGCTTCTAATTTTCTAAATTATTATCAATGAGAGGGATGGATGGGTAAATACCAGCATGAACTGTCAGCAGTATTTGGTAGAAATCTCAACTGTCATTCTTGACAGTGTACTTCAAACACAGAAAACTTCAAATTTAAAATGAAGCCCTTTTAATCTGATAAAGTTGCCAGGAAGAATAAATAATTAAACATATTAAACCGTGGTGCTGCCAGCTCATCCCCTCTCGGCAGGCACAATGTTGCAAAGCTGGGTCTGAAACCTGTCCTTCGGTGAGGAATGCAGCTCCCAGCCCCAAAACATCCCCGCCTCTCTCCATGGCCGGCCGGGTGGCTTACCCCGGCTGCTTCTGCTGCCGGCTTCTTCCAGGACTGCAAAACTTGCTCAAGAAAGGGGCTTTGCACTAAGGGATTTCCTGCAAGGAGCAGGAGCACAGCACATATGAACATGACATGCATGACACAAGGGTCTGCCTTGTGTATCTGTTCAGCATCCTTGCATATGACTGAGGTGCCTTAGTGTTACCTCAAAATACCAATATCCCTATAATAACCTTACGGGAAAGAGAGTACATTAGGTGTAAAGCAGAGAGAGACATGAAGGTGAAATAAAAATTGGAAGGAAGACTGTACTTAAGGAGAAAATCAGAAAACGCTTGTGGGTAAAAAAAATCTCAGCTGAAATACTGAGACAGTATTCAGATAATATCAAATTATTACTCAAAAGGACCATGGAAAAGGCTGGGATACAAGAAAGACTAAGAGTATAGAAGAATGAATGGAGAATATGAAGAAAAAAAGGGAAAGAAATAATCATTATTGTCACTTTTTTATTTTGTAGAAAATTTGGGTTTGTACAGCATCTGACTTAACCATTTATCAAACAGACAGCCTCAAAGAAATTCACAGCCCTGGAAATGGGGGCCAGAGACAAATTGTATATACTTCGCTATGACTCTTCTTGGAAGCTACAGATGTTCGTTGTTTGGACACACAATGGACAGATTAATGTCTCCAGATGTTCACCATCCATCCTCCCAGAACATTAATGGGCAGGCCAGGGAATGAATGCTTTTAGCAGAAACTTCGGTTTCCGCTACTGCTTCAGACAAAGTATTTTGTGAGTGTTTATTTTCTGAAGAGCACCTGCTCCAAATGTAGGGAGCATACACTACAGAGCAATGCCCCTCCGTGCCACCCCCCAACACCACACAAAGCCTGCAAACCGTCCATACAAGTGCTGATGAACTGATTCCAAAGAGAATGAGAATCCAGCATTGCTTTTGACTATTTTACCTGATAGGAATAAGCAAATATTTAAAATTATAAAAGTATTTATGTGGTTGAGTGGCTCGGAGAATCAGAACAGTGATAGTACTTCTCTTGAGCCACAGACATAATAAGGCAACTCCTGTAAGAAATTTGAATGGACTGGAATTTGTCCATAATTATACTTCTTATTCACAGAGGAAAAAAACATGCATCAATTTAGCATTACCAAATGTGATATAATTAGTTGTCAAACATTTATTTATTCTTGTAGAAAAAATTGTGATGACATTTTTGGGAAGGCTCTAGATAACAAACGCCCATTTGAATTTTAAGAGAAAAGCTGCTTACCGCCAATTCTCAATGCCATGTCATTTAAAAACATACGTGAAGCACTGCTGAAAAATGGTAATTCAGCAGCAGCACCCAAGTCCCCCTGAAAATTATTCGGATAGTTTTGAAAATACTATCTTTAATATTATTGGCATGGTTCCCTCTCATTCCCATTCGTGAATTCCCACCGTCAAAAAGTAACCTTCTGCTGAAGCAAACAGACTTAATCCTACAAAAAATACTGTAAGTGAAGGAAGTACACTTGTTGCCTTCAGTGTGTGAATCTATAAGAGAAAAAAACCCCAGGATTTGGTCTTCCACTGATATGAAGAGGATGTTAAAGAGGCATGTGCTTTTTTCAACTTGAATAATTTCAGTGAAATGGATGCTCAGGTGGCAGCTGGGAGGACTTGAGTTTCTCAGCTTGGGCTACAGCTACGTTACAGATGTACGCTGTCCCGCAGCGGAGTATCTCACTCTGAGAAGAAGAGCAGTGCTCTGCAAGAGGCCATGCCGTTTCACTGGTTCTTCTGCCGGTGCTGCGCTGAGCGGCACCAGTTTTCCTCTGGGGTGGTCAGGTCACTTCAGCTGACCTGAATTTGCTCTCAAAATGCCTTTGCTATAAACCAATGGAGAGAAGATCTGAAAAACTGAAGGTAAAATCCTGGCTCTTCTCCAGTGAAACCATTGAAGAATTTAGCTACTCCTTTCAACAGAACAAGGAATTCGCCCCAAAAAGATCGATATCCAAATATCCCACACAAAATCTGTGGGAGCTGTTGTATGCAGCAGCTTTGAAAAAGCACTCACTTCTGCCTGCAGGGGGGTAACCCACTTACATAGAAAAAAACCCACATTTTGTGACAGCCGGCAGAAAAAGATAAGAAAGAGACCCTGGATAGGAAAAATAAGATTAAAAAAATTAGCATGCCATTAAACCAAGTATAAATACACATTATATTACATGAGTGAACTGTGTTTTCTTTAGTGTACATGCCATTTTTAATTAATTCATACACTAAGTGCTAAAGTGTTTCCTAATGCCATTAGGTGGTGCTTTCAGTAAGTATTAGAATAAATAGTTCTTGCACGGTTCTTTTCTGCATCATGTTCTCATTTTCTTAAGTAAGAGAAAATTTAAACAAAACACCACGGGTGCCTTCTCCTTCTGAAGCCCACTGACCTCACACAGAGCTGTGTATCACGTTTCTGAAGCACTTTGGTTTCCCTCAGGCGTGATAAACTGCACTTTGGGTACGATGAGGGAGGGGTTCGTTCTCCGCATGGAGTTGCTCCTCCGAATGGAGTTGTTTCTCCTCATGGAGTTGCGTTTCCGCAGAGAGTTTTGGTGGGACAGCTCACTCTTCTGCAGGGTCTGGATGAGAATGGATGGCTTCTCGTCGAGCTCTCGAGCACTGCAACGTGGTGCTGCCACTTTGATGGTGTTGCCAAACTTGGAGTAGTCGACTGCGTACACGCCTTCCTCTTCAGTGACGATGGGCACAAAGCGATGACCCCACAGGATCTCCTCTGCTATGTAGGAGGTTCTTGCCTGCGTCGTGATGCCAGTCGTTTCTACGACTCCTTCAAGTATCACGATGAGCTCCAGGTCCTGGAGCGCCAGGTCAGCAGCGGAGATATCGTAAAGAGGACTCCGCTTGTCTATGACATGACAAATGATTAAGGGAGCCACAAGGAAAATATTGTTGCTTTCAATGGGGTTATCCACAGGGATATCTACTTGGTGAATGGGTATGACTTCTCCTTCAGGGGTCGTAGTCTTCCTCACAACCTGGATTCTCACTGAGGCGCTAATGATCATGCTCTTCCTCAGGTCTCCCACTCGAAACATGAAGCAAAGTTTGCCATTTCGAACTGCAATTACCGCCTGCCGGCTGAAAATCAAGGTCTCAGCCCGCCTGTGAGCTTGTGCGGTTTTCATGAATATGCAGCCCAGCATGACAGCGTTGATGATCAGACCCACAATGTTCTGCAGGATCAAGACCGTGATGGCCAAGGGACATTCCTCTGTCATCATCCTGCCCCCAAAACCAATGGTCACCTGAACTTCAATGGAGAAGAGGAAAGCGGAAGTGAAAGACCTAGAGAAGAAGATTGCACAAAGTTAACTCTAAGGACATCGAACACAAACTGAGAAGCTATTAACACATACTATCTAGAAACAAACTTAAGGACCTATTTGTACAGTCCTGGTACACTTAAGCCTTCTGTTAACACCAGCAAAAGCATTGCATGCTCGGTGACTCCATTTTTGTATGATCAGTGCAGTATCTGATGGTGACGGGGAAGACTTCAGAGCCTGAACTCCTAAAAGACCGTCTGTAACACTAGATGTCCCTAAGAAGCTCACTAGATCCTCTGTTCAGGAACACATGCTACCCACTGTGTTAGTCGACAGTGCTGTAACACCTGGGCTTTCCACCTTCTCCATCCCATGAAGCTCTTGGTGGAAAGTGGTGGTTTTGGCAATAGTGAGCAATCAGCTGGCACACCGAGATTCTTCCACCAGCCTGTGCAGGGGAAGGAAATGGGGAAAATGGCAGCATTTCACTCATGCTGCCTAAGTCGTGACCCCCTTTAGCAGGATTTCCTGGAGGGAAAGGGGACGCTCCCAGATTTGTGACACTTCCCAAACCCTTGTTTGCCTTGTGACTGAGCCCGCAGGATCAGGCTGCAGAGAGAGGCCAGTGGCCTCTGCACATCATGGCAGGAGGACGACGCTGTGACCCAGGGTTTGGGTTTAGCTCACTGCCATGGCAAGACTAGCTGGTAAATTTCAACACAGGAGTGGGCTGTAGAAATGTGGGTTAAGTTAAACATCCTTAATATGCTATAGTGCTGGACAGAGGATGCTGTCCACAAACTTTCCCAATACATTATTTATAGTAGTCCACAATGCCATATTCCCTGTATACACCAGGGTCTTTCATTTCCTTTTATAACCAGATACATCCTTCACCATCATCTCTTATGCCCTAAATCAGTATCCTGGGGTTTATCTGGTAGACATGCAGCACGTTGGGTCTCATATGAACCAATATCATAGTCACCCTTTTAACACAATGCAATCCACCAACATTTGAAGCATTACCATGCTCAGCATGGCTTTACCTGTGGAAAATATATGTCCTGTCCACAAAGATGGTTCTAAACCATTCATTGGTTTTCGTTTGCTTTTCAATTAATCTGCTTTTAAATAACTTTTTTTTTTTCCCTAACCATATTTTCAGTGAAGCTGGGGTCATGAGGAAACATTAAAATAGCACAGGCAATATCAGGGATAATTTTCTGTAGAATGAGAAAGTTCACCTTTCAGAAAACCAGCCAGTGATTGCAGAAATATCTTTGAAAGAACTTTGTTCTTTTTTTTTTGCCTTTTCTATTTTTTTAATCTTTGGCAGGTTCCCTTGTATTGAGGGGTTTATTTTTGCATTTCACTCTGAAGAAATCAGGGATGAAGGAGTTAATTAATAGAATTCACGGAATGATTTCTTATGTTCATGAATATTCAGTTACATGCATAATGAAGCTGCTGGTTTAAACTTAATTCAGCTTAACTCAACTTAAAGCTCTGTGGAGTAAATATTCTGATTTCCCTTAACAGTACTCCTTAAAAAAAAAAAAAGAAAAGAGAAGAGAACCCATCTTTCTACAGTGGAAGTAACTGAAGCAGCAAGTTTGTACAGCGTTTTGACCATGTGATGAGGGAGCCAGAAGCTCCAAATCACACTATTCCCAGGTCCTTCCCTTTAGAGCTGTGTAACAGTTTTCCTCTTTGGATAATGCTTGCTTTGTGTGGCAAAGAGCTGCAAGACTTAGAAATTTCTGCAGTACTTTGAAAAATTAAAGTGCTGTGCAAGTTCTAGGCACTGTTTAAAATTTCCAAAAACCAGGTTTCCCATAAATCTGTCATGGCACCTACCCAAGAAAGCTCTCCTGAAATATCTGTGGGCCTAAGTCTCAAGAAAGTAGGTTAAAAAATATTTGCCATTATTTTGGCATACATATCATTGCAATATTAAATATATTTTACATCCAAGAACTCACCATTCTTAAAAATGTCAGCAATCATATTGCTATTTCACAACTTATCCAAAGCGGTAGCCATATTTAACAGGATGACGTATTTCACCGTGAAGAGTAAAGATTTTCCATGGCTTGGACATGGACACTTGAGCAGCTCTTGGCTGAACCACCCCCGTTACTTGCACGAGGGAGTGACATGTGTTCTTTGTGATGGGCTAAACCAGAAAGTTACACCGGTTCATCTGCTCCGCTGTTTCACACCCCTCCAGGCTGTCCTTGCAGTGGAGGTTAGCAGCCATCCTGGAAGAGCCGCCTGTGTGGGGCTGCCGCAGCTGGGGCTATGGGGAGGGAGCGAGGGGCAGAGCCGTGGCCGTGGGTCTGCCTCACCCCAGCGGCACGAAGCCCTCGGCAGCCGGCTCAGGCTCTGCGGGGTGGCCCCGGAGCCCCATGGGGTGGGCCAAGCCGAGGGGGCTGCCAACCAAGCGGAGGGACGTCCCCCTGGCTGACCCTGAAGATCAGTACACCTGGCGCGGTGTAGCTCCTCACTAATTCGGGTTGGACAAATCCCACAAATCCCAGAAACACCGGTGTTACACCCCAGCGGGTGCAAGCTGGGTCATGACGTCTCATTTAAGAGGCGACTGCTTGTGGCCAGTTATTGGAAAAGAAATAAGGCAGCAACGCCCCCGCCCCGCCCCAACCCCCCAACCTAATGAAGATTAGCTTGGAAAAATCCCCATTTCCTTTAGCTTGGAAAATCCCCATTTAGCAAAAAAGCGTCAAAACAAAGAGAGAATGAAATCTCCGCTCCTTCATGAGCCAGATACAATGTCCCTTCAAACCCCGTGAGGTGCCTCAAACCTATGTGCAGGAGAAAGGAGAAAAGGGAAGCGGATACTCTGATGTCTCAGCGGACCCTGCAGCCACCCCCAGCCCCTCACAGCACTGCAATGTGTAACGGCAACTGATCTGGGGCAGTCTGGTTGTACCGAATCAGGATTTTTCTGCTTAAAAACCTAGTGCTACAAAAAGAGATTTTACTGATGAGATGACGAAGCGATCTTATTGCTTAACCCCACCTACAATTAACAAACACTCTTCTATTCCGGGTATGTATGTGTAAGTTTATCGGTGCCTTGAAAATTGTCATGGCTTTGGGGATGGAGAGTGAAATACTTTAATGGGGACATTTAACCTAGTAGTCCCTTAAGCTTTCACTGTCTGACACATCATGTTCGCCATGGAAACTGTTCCTCTGTCAAACTGCTGGCCTTTGGCTTCATCAAGGTATTTTTGAGCACCCCATATTTAGCTGTCTAATCAGAGTCATCTTGAAAGACATCTAGTTTTGCCCTAAGTGGCACTTTTCCCGCTAGCCCTGCCTGACACCCATGGCCAGTGCCCTGCCTCTCAGGCACCGCTTTTGGGGTGGCCACCTTTTGATGGCGCGGCTCACGGCTCGCACCACGCTGGGGATGCTCCCACTGCTGTAGACAACGTTACAATACATATAACACATACCCACTCTTGTAGCAGGCTCTTATCTCGACAGGCAAGGTATGTTACCCACAGAGTGTGGAGACACATGAAAAGCAGCAGGTCTCCCTCTCTTTCAGATCCTGTAAGGAATCAAAGAAATCTACAGTACAGTATTTTCCAAGCCCAGAAGGCTTGCTGAATTTACGTAATCTAGAGGAAAACACTGCACTTTTCAATTGTCTCAACCAAACACAACGGTTCATGTAAACCAAAAGCTGCACTCATCCCACCGACCGTACTTTACCTGACACACGTCACGCATGGTGTCCACTTCGTGCTGTTCGTAGTGCTTTCTGTGCTTGGGTCCATGTCACCGTGGGCAAAAGCCACCAGCCACCACATCATGGCGAAGAGCAGCCAGCTGCACAGGAAGGACATAGTAAAGATGACCAGCGTGTGACGCCACTTCAGGTCCACCAAGGTGGTGAAAATGTCTTGCAGGAATCGCCCCTGCTCGCGGATGTTCTTGTGTGCCAGGTTGCATGCCCCGTTCTTGGCGATGAAGCGGGCTTTGCGTGGCCGGTCTCGGATGCGCGGCTTGCGCAGGTTCTCGGCAGCGATCCGTGCCAATACATACTCTTCAGGGATGATACTCTTCCGAGCCAACATCTTCCTGCCACCATAGTCCACTCAGTGAGACGCAAAATGGGGGGTGGTCCCTCTAGCACGTCTCCGCAGGGCTCACTCTACCCTGCAAAAAGAGAGAACCTGGTCAGATTTGTCACCTATGCACTACAGCAAGCAGCCCCGACTAGGTACCCCCTACCAACAACCATTACATTAAATGTCACTGTATGACTACTTATTCCACAGTGCCCTCCCTCTTTCAAGCCATCATTTTTATATGAGCAATTGGTATCAGCTCGTAACAGAAACGGAAGATGCTATTTTGACACTCCTTGCAGGAAGGGTGGCTGCAGAACAGTCTTGCAAACTTGGTGTAAAGTAACATGACGTACGACAGGTCGGTTCCTCAGGCTGTTTCTCCGGGAGATAGCCGTGCCCAGGTGGGTACCGCAACACGGAGCACGAAGTGATTCGCATCCTTCAGGACCTGAAGAATCGGACTTCTCTGGTTTGAACCAAGGCTAGTCTGCAGAGAGACCGTGGAGATTCATTTCTTACGGCTATAGCCCCGCGGCACAGCCAGGAGCCCTGCCGAAAGCCCCCGTCCAGTCCCCCGCAGGCATCACAAGAAGGAGCGGAGCTGGAGGTGCGGCAGGCAGGGAACGGGACTCCACGGAGCAGTCGGTCGCATTTCCCCTTCGCAGCTCTCCTTCCTTTCCGGGATTAGGCGGGGAAACCCTCCCTTTATTCCCAAACTTTGTCCCCCAAACGGGTGACAGAACAAACCTACGGAAAGCCCGGCTTCCCGCAGCTCCCCGCCGGCTGGCCCGTCCCACCGGGGGAGGGCAGGGGCTGCCTGACCCCCGCCGCTCCGCAGGGACCCCCCGCCCCGGCACGGGGCTCAACCGGCCGCCGCCCCGCCGCCACTTACCGCAGCGCGGCGGGGCGGGACGCGGCCGGGCCGGGCCGGGCCGGGCCGGGCGGGGCGGAGCGGAGCGGGGCGGGCGGAGCGGAGCGGAGCGGAGCGGAGCGGGAGGCCCGGCCGGTTGGGCCCCGCAGCCCCGGGCCGGGGCCGGCGGGGGCTGGGCTGAGCGGCGGGCGGCCGCGGGGAGCGGCGGGCAGGGCGGCCCGGCGTGGCTGGGTGCGGTGGGGGGGCACGGGCACACACGCGCGCCCTTCCTGGAGCCGAGCGGTACCTGCGGGAGATGGGACGATGGGGCATTTCAGGCTGGGTCCAGCAAATGTAGCGGAGGAGCAAGGTGCTTACACTGGCTGCTCGTGCCTTTTCGGTAGGGAGCTGGCTCGCTCTGGATGCGCAAAGCCAACCCCCGGCCGCAGCAGGGCAGCGGCAGGCTTGCTTGCTTCCTCTGGTAAGCCAAGAGCTGTGCCTTTTTTAACTTTATCTTGCCTCGAATCTCGCTGAGACAGCTTACAGGCAGAAAGCGAAGCATGTGCGTAAGTGTTTGGAGGACCAAAGCCAGAATCTCATGGCCTTTGCCGCTTTTGACAAACTTAATTACCTGTTTCTGCAAGAAAAAGAATAAAAAAAGACATCGCTTTTTATGGTTCACAGTTCTTGTTGGGCACAGAGTCAGGCCCGTTATAATGTCTAGCTGGTGTAACGGGCATTGGCAGATGGGTATTTGTATATGGGATGGGTACAGGAGAAATTACGCACGATGGCAAAAAACAAACAGTGGAATTGCAGAAGTTCGTTCTTTTTCCCACAGGTCAAGGTTTACAGTTTTGGCTCTTGTGTTTAATGGAAACTTGCATTCTTGGAAATTGCAGCTTTTTTTCCGAAGTCTTAGGGTTTGTAGTAGGAAGAATAAACAGTACATCAACTTCATGAAAAGATCTAAATTTACATTTTAATGAAGCAAAGTGCAGAGATTTCAGTGTGTCAGCTTAACTCCTCCATGCCCAAGGAATATGTGTGTGTACAGTAGTGAGGTTTCTAAAGTTTTCAGTGTATCACGCAAGTGAATGACCGATACAGTATAAAATTTATACAGGACTTAATACCTTACTTCTCTCTGTAAACAGGAGAAAGAAAGAAACGCTTGGCAGGTCTGCTGCAGTCAGGAAGGTTTTAAGTGTATTCAGGCTTGGAAAAATTGAGAAGGTGCATTTGACAGGCAGTGTAATCCTCAGCTTGAAGATATCCACCCTGTCGAACACATGCATGTGCTCAACTTTAAATAGATGAGTGATTCCTGGAAATTTTTCTAGCACTATCCTTTTCTAATACCAGATGTCCAGTAGTCAGAAAAGACACAGGCTCAAAGCCCCAGCTGTATTAGGCAATTAGCTAAACATTTGTGTATGAAATTAACTTCAGGCAGATGACCAGCTCCAGCCTGAAAAATCAGGATCTAAAACAATTATCTTTAGGTTCTAACCAGACTCTCAGTAAAATACATAAAGTCACTTGGGTGGGTATCTGCAGGATAAGCGTCACTGGTGCCAGCTATGGCACTATGTCGTCTGGGCTCAGAGAACTCAGGATGTTACTCTGCTACAAATGAGGTGGCAGAGACTGGTCTTGGGGGGCTGACTCATCTGTTTAATGCAGCCTCCAAAAGGGCAGCTCACTTGGGTGTAACTATTCAAAATAACGGGTATAATACACATGCAAAAAAGTTCCTTTTCCTTTTTTCCTTTTCCTTCTCCTTTTCCTCCCCCTTTTCCCCCTCCTTTCTTCCTTTTAGTTCCTATGAAGTATTTGTTCCATGCTAGGGCTAGAAACAAGATTGATGTTCCCCAATATGGCTGCTAGCTGCATCTCAACAAAATAAAGAAATGTCTGGGAACTGCATAGAAACCCCCCTCCTTCTTCATAAGATCCTTGAATTATATTCTTTTGCTTCTGACACAAATTTACTCATGTCACATGCCCAATGGCACAGTTTCCTCTGAAGTTATTATTGAAATCCACAGCTTTATAAACAGGGACACAGAACCACGAAGAGATGTCACTTTTATTTACTTGCCACCTTAGAGCATAACCCACCACTGTGATTGTGTTCAGCCTCAGCCCCTTCTCACTCTGCCAAGGCCCCTCAGCTGCTGGCATGCTCCTTGCCCTGTCTCTGCTGGCAGTGACTGGGACTGTGTGACACAAAGTTAGCGCGTGGATTAGCAGCTAGTTTGGCAAAATGGACCAAAATCATCTTCGAGGGCAGGTGGGAGCAAGGATGGACCTTCCTCAAGCTGGTCAGGTGGAACAGAAACTGCCGCCAGCGCTGGTACTGTCAGAGACCCCTACGACCTCTCAGCACCACTTGTTCCCCGCTAACTTGCTGGAGGTTTCCTCCCCCTTAATTGAGCACCGTGCAGAGGCCTGATTTTTTGTAGCTGAGATAGGAAGGGGTCCCACCAAACACACACAAATAATCTTGGCACAACCCCAGTGTGATTAAATAAAAGTTGTTGATCGTTTTCCCCGTCATCATACATTGGAAGAAAAGTGCTCGTAAAATCCCGTCTTACCATCTCCACCTGTTCTGTACTGAAAGAGCTTCCCCCTCACAGGAGGGGATGCTTTCCTCCTCTCTTACACTTGAGATTAGCTTCGAGGAAGTCTGCTGGGCCACGACTGCCGGGGTGTGAAGATCAGGAGCACCAGAACTATTCCCTCTTCCTGGTTAAACATTATGAGACATGATTTTGAGCACAGCATCCACTTCCCCAAGTTACAGTGTATGAATACGCTCTGGAGAATGACAGCTACGAAAAATGTTCCCCTTTGCCCTTTTAAATACTTGCTTGGTTGCCACATGAACATTTAAGTCTGAGATTTAAGTAATAGCTGGGAAAATCTCCCAAAATGACTCCTAACCCTTTTTATAAGGAACATAGTGTCTGAGTGCTGCAAACACAGCCTTTTCAGGCAAAAAATGATCAGAATTGATGGCAGGTTTGGGTCCAGTTTTATTACGGCCCATCATGCATCTCTCTTCTTGCTGTTTCATTTCCCCTCCACCCACAAGAGTTACTGATATTCACTTTCCAATTATGCCTATCTAAAAAAGGATTAAATAATGTGCTTAGACATGAATCTGAAATTTCCACATTATAGTTGTGTCCAGCCCTTTCAGAAAATCCTGCTTTGTAATAAGTTTTGTTTGAAATTCTAATCTTAGCTTAGAGATAGGATGACTTTGCAGGCGTCCAGAGATGTCATGCACTCAGCACAAGGCTTCCACAAAGACACAAAGCTGATAAGCCATATTCGGATAGCATGGATGAACTCTTCCCCAGCTGAACTGGCAGTAGATCCATCAAACATGAAAGAGCAGAAACTGCAAACTAAGGGCGTCTGTTACCCTGAACCAGCTTTTTTTTTCTGTTTCATGCAAGAGCAGCAGGACAAAAATAGTCTTTATCATCAAAATACATGTAACTAGTGCCCCTCGTCCAATATTACTAAGTTGCATAGCGAAGTGTGTAGATGTTCTGTGGGTTTGTTGGCAGAGGGATTGCTTCCCATTAAAACTCTCTGGTTGGGACAGGATACCTCTGCCTTGTTTGATGAAATCTGGTACTCTGACTTCTCTGTGCGTGTCAGGCTATGGGGTGCAGCCTGTTGACCCTGTGCAAAGCTAGCAATAAGTTGGCAGTTCTGTAAATCTCTGTTATGGTACTTCCAGTGCTGACAAACAGGGTCTGGTGCATTTGTCACCAGGAGTTTAGTATTTTCTATCCCCCTGCATGTAGTCACCGGGTATCAGATGGGGTGATATGTTGTGGTTTAGCTTCTGCAGTTCAGTGAGCTGATGGGCACTGCTGGCCATGGCGAAGGTATTCCCTACCTTTGTATCTGCTCCCTGCATAGCACGGGGAAGAAAGAGAGAGCCGCACCATCTTGGGTAAACTGTCTTAAGTGGCAGTAGCTATATCCCCTAGAGCGTGTCCTTAGCTCTTCAAGCAGGTCTGAGCTTGCTATAGTTTGAACAGCATTAGGCTGACTTCAGACTACCTCTGCTTGCGGCTGGCTCCATGGGCTTCGTGGGCAGTGATACTCCAGCCAAACCTGTCCAGAGCTGGGCCCCTGCTGCTGCTTGCAATGCAACACATGTTCCCGTGCTGGCTCCCGTGGCCTCTCCTAGGAAGCGCTGCTGCCCTTTGAGGGCTCACCTGGTACTGCAGAGGGTCAGCACATGGGCCACCAGTGTGCATCAGTGAGAGAGGGCACGGTCCTAGAGAAATGCATTCAGCCCCTTAGTGTGAGGGAGCAGCCAGGGAACCATCTTGGGCTGGGGCTGCAGCCCCTGGCCTCCTGCACAGTCAGCAGTGTGGGGGAAGAAAGGGGGAGAGGAGAGGAAAGATTATCACACCCGAATTACATGGTTCCTACAGTCATCTGATTTACGACATCCAACATCTTTTAGCCTCTGTTTCCCTAACTCCACCTCTGCTCCAGGGACATGCATGAGCCAAGAAAGGGGTAGTTGAAAGAAATGCCTTGTCCTCCAGGATATACCTTATATTCACTCTCTGCTATAAGCCCTAGCCTCATTTCGCTCTAGAGGTGACCACATCATATTAAATCCTTGCGCAAAACCCAGTAAGATTTCTTGCAGCCCCACACTACTTATCGATCTCCCTATCTTTGTCTTTAATTTTAGCTGTGTGTTTGTTTCTTCCCAGATCTCTCATTTATAGTGCAGGCTGAAAACCAAAGGCCGCACTTTGCTGAGCCTCAGTGCTACAGAGATTCAGCCTGTCACAACACCTCTGTATCAGAAACGCTGGTACCGCGTTTTTGCCCAGTCCACCTTTTAGGTCATGGTATCCCTGACCAGCAAAGCTAGGTAATCCTCTTGTTTTTCAGTTCACGGTAGATATTAGCTCCCACATACTTCAGTTTAAGCCTTTAGCTCAAAATACAGAAGTACTGTACTGTCACACCTGGGACTTACCCAAGCCAGTCTCTGCTACAGGGTGAGACAGCAATAGTCAAAGTGGTACAGCATTTTTCCGATACCTGATGCTCTGAAGTACGTCTGTCACGTTACATGCCCCTTCCTGGAGCAGGAGTTTCTTCTAAGGCTCTGGAAAGAGATCAGTTTGGGATTGTTTCTTTGCCTCCCCATGCCGTAATTTATGGAAAGGCTGTAAATCAGTTTCTAGGTAGGTTGAACATGGTTACAGTAAGTCTCTAGCTCTGTTGCTAATTCACTGGAGTGTTCTTTCCCTTAGGCGCTTCTCCCCTCTGTCTTGCTGGCTATTTCCTGATGACTTTTTTTCTGTGGAAAAACTGGCTGCTGACCCATCTCTCTATGATGATTCTCATTTCTGAGTTTACGGGCCAGACCAACCTCTGAATAGGCCGAGTAGAGATGTGAACTCTTTGCCTCCTCTAGCTGGTGGAGATGTGGATGCTCCACTTCCCACTCTTTGCCAAACTCTTATGATCAGTCATCAGATGGAGGCATCAAATGGTTTAGTTTCACTGATGGATGAAACCACAGTGCAGGAGGACTTCCTACAAGCTCCTAACCAGCTGCACAGTGCCAAGGTGGCTTCCTGCATCTGGGGTGGAAGAGCTTCAGTACCAGTAATTCATACCACCAGGGCATTGGGGAAAAGGTAAATGAGAGTTTGGACTCCTTAGCATCTTCCTCTTGCATTCCTCCATTTTTTCCCCATAGGTCTACCCGTAGCAGACTACACTCAAAGCAGCAGAGCTCTCCGAACATCTGAGCTGTTCCGCGACTCAAAAGAGTCTCAGAGCATGGTCTGCTAACCTGCTCCTCAGCGACCAGGCACAGCTCTGTACTTTCCTTGGGGTCATTGCCCTCTTCCCTCTGCTCAATCTCATCTCAGATTTCCACACAACATTTGGATTTTAAGTCTTGTGGGGCAGGCATTTCCTCACTAAATGATATCTCAAAGTGTCTAATACCTGAATTTTTTAAAACATCTTCCACTGCAATGTTGTTTCTCCAATTCTTCCATGGCAGGGTTTTGGCTTGTGTCGGGTGGCACCCTCCCACCCAGTAACCAGGCACAGCTTGGATGTAGGATGCCCCAAGCATGGTCCAGAGACTGTTCTAAATGCGCAGGATGGACAAGGCAACCTTATTTTGGGATAGCTGTGGTTTTAGACACACGGGTGCTCTCACTGTGCCACTTTTCCCATTTTATTTAGCAGTGTAGGTGGAGCCTAAGAGTTGGCTCTAGGAACAGGTAAAGCTGCCTCTGGTGGCAAAGTGCTGGAGGCAGCAAAAACCCAGAAATGAAGACAGGGTATGTACTCCTACTGCTGGGACAAATGATAGCTGCCATTTCTCTTCTCCTTTTCTTCTGGTGGTATCTGGAGCAACAAAGCCAGGTATTGAGGGTATCGAGGGCTTTTCATTCCATCTCCTTGTCCAAACTGTACTTATTCCTCTTGTGTAGCAGGAGCCAGAAGGCTTCTGGCTGGCTTCAGCCTCAGAGTAATATAACAGAATTTTGTCTCCTCTTCTGAGAAGCCCAGAGCTGGCTCAGAGGGCCGTACCACCGGCTGAAGGAGATTTTTCTTCTGATTTGTGAAATGGAATTTTTTTGTATCTCCATCTTTGTGCTTCCAGGTCCCCTTGCCTACAAGGGATTGATATCTCTGCTGGCTGCAGAGTGAGGGTTAAATTAAGATTATGCCATTGATGGAAGGTAGATGCCATCTCTCACCTTAAGATCGTATCACAGAATAACTGGCAACTCCGAGCCCTCTGATCTCGGAATGCTGTGGTGAGACCTGGAGAAGTAGATGGCCCCAAACCCAAATGATTCAGCCATGAAAATCTGCAGTACTCGGAGCCTCTTAGAACCTCACGTTCCTGCCTCTGATGGAGAGGTCTAATGGTCATAGCTGGTATTGCTGAAAGAGTAAGGGCCTAATCTAGCCAGCACGATAAAAACACATATAACCATTAAATATGAATCTCTAACTTTCTGTTTTTCAAAGAATATGCTGCTTTGGGGCATCTGTAACTGTGATACTGAAGGGTGGTGGTTCTGGACCATGTCATTTACACGAAGCTGCATTAGTTCCTTAGTTACATGGTTAAATATTTTACTGGACGTTTAAGTGATATTTATGGATGTAAGCTGGTACAGCCAGAAAACCCTGAAGTAAATTAAAGGGAGAGTTAAGAAGTGTCATGGGAATAGCTATGAGACACTCTTATAGGCAGTGCTAGCTGGCACTTTTCATTACTTATTTATACCTTTTATCCAAAGGATGTATAACCATGTAATGTATTTATATATAAAATGGACTGATACGCGTACATGGGAATGAATGCACTGGGCAGTGAAATGTGCAACATGGTAACATGTGAGCTGAATGCTGCATTATTATCTAGTAATTCATATGATGAAAATCTCTATGTTCAATGAAAATGAAAGAAGGCATCTTGCACGTCATGAATGTCAATTAGACCAAATAAAAACTAATTTTTTTAATATATCTTTTTAAGTCACTGCTTGTTTATAGTCTCTTCAGAATGTGGCTTATTATATTAGAGAAATGAACAGCTCCTGCCAGGAATGTCTGTTATGTTTGCATGGGTAGTGTCTGGCAGCAGACAGATCCTATCAATAGTGAATAATTAATAATAACTATGTAGTAAATAGATTAAGACTTTTCTAAAAATCTCTCTTCTCTTGAAGGATTACATTTGGCAGCTTCTCTGAACTCCATGGCTTCGTACAAGCCAATACTCTAAAGCTGTCCTGCCAAAACAGCATCAGCAGATTGCTAATTTGTAAGAGTCAGAGAGCTTCTGCCTCACAACAATTTTCTGATAATCTGAAAACCTGATAATCTTTCCCCACTATTCCACACAGAGGTCAGTTCTGGTGGAGAAAAACCAGAGCAGTAAAAAACCAATGTGGAAATGATTGGGATGTTTGCATGGCAATGAAGAATTTGATTTACAGTTTTGTTTTCAGACTTTTTTTAGTACTTTCTTAGTTTTGCCTTTGAGAGGATTTATTTCCAAAGAAACTAAAGAGCTCTTTGCATGCCATCATTGAATTCATATCAGAGAATTTACATTACATATTTTGATTTTAAATTAGGCTTTCAAAAGATACTACTTGAGGATATAAAATAGTAAATGTGCTGAATTAATTTTTGCTTTTAAACACATTTCATGGGAGAATCATTGCTCCAGAGAGATTTAACAAGTAGCAGTGTGGTTTCACTAGATATTTTAGAACTGATTTTATTGGCAGTATCACACTGGGGATGCTGGGCCATAGTGCTTGCAAGGGAAACATACTCCAACTTTTGCCACTAGATAATGGAAACATGATAATGAAAACATGGCCCTGGTCCACAGCTTTTTTTATAAAGGTAGCTCTTTGCCTCAAATACATTATATCTCCATTTGTGCTAAAATGCCTACATAGCTTGTGTAAAATGTATGTGTGATGTTTCCTTCAGTTTCTCATGACACGTTAGCAGAATGCTATGTGAATGTATTGGCATCTTTTCACAACAAAGCACAAGAGCCCATTGCTTTAGGAAGCAAAAAGAACACAATTAATTAAATCAATTTATTGTATAAGAAGTTTGAAGAGGCCTACTTGACCACATTCAAAATTGATTTTAAGAAAACATAATTCAATACAATTACTTTTTGCTGACAGAGGTTTTGCATATAATGAGATGCCAAATCCTTTGGGCCATATTCATGTTGGTACTAACTGAATTCCACGGAGGTGTATTAATTTATAGCAGAGGTGTTCTGCTAGTTTACGCTAACCTAAAAGGGGCTCATCCAAGTGCTTGAGAAGCTTTTGAGAATATATTCTTTCAGCTGAATGATACAATTGGGAAAAGCAGGCACGCTCTTGCAAATAAAGAACTTTTCCAGGTCTGCAATGAAACTGGAACTTATAAACGCTTGAGATACCTCTTCTGCATATCAATTTGCCTAACAAAGCAATGATCTTTCCCTGCAGACTTTGCCTTGCTTATGCCCCTGGCTTATCAGAGCTATCCCAGTCTTCTATAGGGAAGTTTCCTGCCTTGCAGGAAATGCCAGTGGATCAGTGCATCCTCTTCCATTTATACATGGCTAAAAATCCCACTGATTGTCTATCTCTCCTCTCAGAGGCTCCCTGAGGCTATAAAGTTAGCAAATGAAAAGGCAGGGCAGACATCTAGTTCAAGCTCATTGCTTAGACTCCTTCTGCAGACGTGGGTAAGAGACAGGCACCTCCAGTGGGCGAATCATCCCGTTGACTGACGTGACATGGATCTTTGCCTGGCATTGAGAAAAGCATACTTTTGTTCTTAGAAATCTTTCTTCTGAACAGAAAAGAAATGAACCTTGAGTTGCTTGTACCATACACTTCTTCAGAATAGAAGATCGCATGTGTGGGTTTGTGTATAAGCATACACATATACAGACAACTTACTGTATATCAAATAGAAAACTTATCCAGGTGGTTTTAAGAGGTCTTCATAACAAAGCAAAGGGAGTATGAACAGTTAGTTAGAAGGGACTCTTTGAAAGAACATAATATTAATCTAAAACAAGTTTGAAGTTACAAAAAATCAGCCACAAACTCAGGTCAGAATTAGGAGTCCTCACAGCCACTGACTTGATTTATTTCCTTTAAAAAAACCCCAAACCATCTTTCCTATTTTGTAACTATATTGTTTGAAATGTCAAGTCCAAATAATTGTCATGCTCCCAAAATCCCTGAAGCGTAAATAACAATTAGCAGAACACAAGTGGTTCAGGCAAAGCTATTCATAAGGGGATTCTCATCGTCTTTCAAGCTGCGATTGCCCGGAACACATCATCAAAATAATTCACCTTAGATGAATCCCAGCATCCACTGTGCTGATGTAGATCCCCAGCAAAGTGAATAGATGGAGAGATCTGTTTTAAGCACTGGATCTTGAGGAGGACAAAGCTTCCCCTTGCTACCTGTCAACAGTGTTGCTTTACGGCAGAGGCTTGTGGACCTGCTTCAAGAACTACTTAAAACCCCTACAGTGTGTTTCCCAGCACAAGTAAGTTTTGGCTTAGTAATAAACACAAAGGTTGTATGGGATATTTCTAGTTTAGAAGAAGCAGTAATGAGCAGCTAGCTGTTATGAGTTTGATGAAAGACCACATACAGGAAGGGAGCAGTCTCATCCGTGCCAGCCATTAAACCCGGCTGAAGGAGTGGGAAAGATAACCCACTGGTTGCAAATCAAAGGTGGAAAAACACTCTTGTGGCTCCACAAGCAGTTGCACAAGCAGTTTCAGTACTGAAAGGGGGCCTACAGGAACGATGGGGAGGGACTCTTTATTAGGGAGTGTAGTGATAGGACGAGGGGGAAGCGGTTTTAAACCGAAAGGGGGTAGATTTAGGTTAGATATTAGGAAGAAATTCTTCGCTATGGGAGTGGTGAGACACTGGAATAGGTTGCCCAGAGAAGTTGTGGATGCCCCATCCCTGGAAGTGTTCAAGGCCAGGTTGGATGGGGCTTTGAGCAACCTGGTCTAGTGGAAGGTCTCCCTGCCCATGGCAGGGGGGTGGAACTAGATGACCTTTAAGGCCTCTTCCAACCCAAACCATTCTATGATTCTATGATTGGCAACAAGGGATCTTACTCCTTCTATTTTGCTTCTTCTGTCACAGAAACACTTAACGGAAAAAGAAATGCAGATGAGATGAGAAACATAATTTAGGATCTCTCACAGAGATGATTTTCCTCCATCCATAGTTAAAAGAAATGTACACATGACCCGTGTTTGCATTCAAAGCTCCTTTGTAAAAGGAAGAAAATAGTTCTAGAGCATAATATCACAATAATGAAAGCTTGCTTAGTTTAATGCTTGGGGGAAAAAAACGAACCCCAAAACATGGTGACACTAGAGTAAGTGTCCCCCTGAAGAGGAGGGGTGTTATGACAGAAAGCTAGAGAAAGCCGGGGGAAAGGAGGGTGAGTGCAGAGCTGTGTCAGAGAGGAAATGGAGCAGAGGGTATGGAGCTAAATCAGGAAGGAGTGGGAGGCCACAGGCAGAATAAGGAGCATTCAGGGATACAAGCAGGAGCCTCAAAGAGGGTATGATATAAGGAGATGGTGAAGAAAAAAAAGCAAGGAGGCTGTGGCAAGAGAATAAGGGCTGACTGGCAGAAGAGGCAGTGTGACAAGAGTCAAAGAAGCAAAATCTCCAGGCTGATGTTTCCTTTAACATGTATGCGCCACAGCCTAAGGAGACTGCTCCTAAAGGGGACACATTTAAGCCCTTTACATGAAATTAAGAGAAATTTGTTTCAAAGACTTTGTTCCTTTCTCACCCTTCTTAATAACAAAACAGCTGTGCGACTGTTGGGAACACCTTCCTTCATTAGAGGAAAACACAAAAAAGCAAAGTTCAGCCTAAGCCCTTGGTGAGCATATAACGTCATACGCACAGTGGCTATAATGCGAGGAGGTCTGGTACGTCTATGGCAGTTGGTGTATGTTTGCTGTCTCTCTTGGGATTTGCGTATGTTGAATAGGATTAATTGCTTCAGGAATCAAACTGTGCTTTAAAACCTGCTAGGCAGCTGTGTGATACGCTACAACCATCATCGAGCACTTTGACCAAGCAATTTTGATGTAACACTAGGGCCGATATTCCTGCATGCCTCCATCAAAATGAATGAAACATTTTTCTCAGGTTTTTCTCAACCCCAGAGATATTTTCTTTTCTACATGTTTCAACAGCAGTGTTAAGTTCTATAGCTCTGGAGGGATGGCTGAGCAAAGAAGGTGCTTCTTACTCCTGTAATGGCTCTGGGACAAATGTAAGAGGAAAGAGGTACTAATTATTGGCCCCTCTTAAGTACTACAAGATACCTGACACAATCCCAGGGCCACGGCAGCCATTTAATGTAGTGGGAACCGGGATGTTGCTGAACTAGTTGGCACCACTTAAAATAAATCAGGATTGCATCGTCATTAAAGACACACAGATAAACAAAGTTATGTGTACTTCATCTTCATACTGACTGAGTCTGACAGCAATGAATCCAATTAGCTTTTCACTGAAAACAATGAAATTAAATCAAGAATGATTTTGGCCTTTTGGCTCTGAAATCTGTGTAACAACATGTGCTTCCACTGTAAACATCTGCTTTATTTTTTTATTTTCTTTGTATGACAAAGTTCAACACAGGGAATTAATCCAGAAAAGAGCAAAAACTTTTCACAGCAGTAGACAGGGAAATCATAGAAGTACTTCCCCTCAAAAAATGTTCAAGACTGAGTTTTTTTGTTTAGTTGTGTCACACAGCTTTTATTTCCAATAGTTAAGATGGGGAAAAAAAAGATAAACCACTGTATCATTTTTACACACTAGACTAAATGTAATCTAATTTTAAGTCCTACAACTTCTCAAAAATTCTTTTTTTTTTTTTTTGCCAAGTACTATGCCTTATGTTCTTTTCATTGCACTAGAAATAGGCTTAAGTGCACCTCGTGTTCTTCCCAAATCTTACAACAACAGATGAGTAAGAATCACATTGAATACTACTGGTGAAGCTGATGTCTCAAGCTCTGTCTTTGAAAGCATCTGTGAAACTCCTTCTGGAGGTTTAGTGCCAATTGTGCAGTTGTCATGGTTCAGAATCTAGCCATATGCATTAGTCAAGTGCAGGCAACCTTTTCAAAGCCGTATGTTGTAAATATGTTTCTAAATTCACCTAAATTCTTGAAGATACAGAAATAATTTGAAAATCATAATTTCTTGGACTAGATCTGATTTAGAGATACGCCAGAAATGTGTAAAGGAAAAGAAAGGTTTTACCAGGATAAATAATGTGAAGGACTAAAGACATACAAAACAATTAATGGTTGGCTAATTACATGCCATTTTAAGTAGAATATTTTGGTGGACATGTTTAAAAGATTGGCTAATATCAACTTTATAAATTCAGATTATTTTTAATACAAAGTCTTAAGATACTGTACAAAATTCTTCTATAAGCCTATCAAAGCATGCATAATTATAGGATGATTTGCATCTTTGATTGAAGAAAGTCTGCAGAACAAATATGGTTTAGGAACTGGCTGTAGGGATAAGCCATCATTGCACTGAAAAATAGCAGTGTGCCAACTATCGTGTGCGAACTAAAGTGAAGGGCAGGAAGAATTTCCTTACTTCTGATGAAATTCCTTTCCTTCATTCACTGCTCCTCCACTACAACTTGAAGAGCAAAGTTTATGCCTTTGGAATGCAGCAGATTGCCCCAAGTGTTATGGGTTTGGATTTTTTTTTTTTTTTTTTTTTTATTTTTCCCCTCTGGAGACACAATGCTTCTGGGTATCTCCCATTTCCTTGACAAACTGCACTATTTGGCTGCCGGTTCCAGCATAGCATATGCAGTTTAAAAGAGCAGTGCATTCTTTTGCTATCTATAAAAGAAAATAAAGTCACTAAAAAGACTTAAGGAAAATGCCAAATTCCCAGGAAATAAAACCTTCTACCTCTGTGTGTGTATGTGTGTGTGTGTGAAGTTTAATAGCTTTTGAATGAAGTAACATTTTTATTGCTTTGAGGCATACATGTATTGCAATAGGTTTTATTATTTTGGAAGATGGAAGTGTGAAGAAAGACGCTCTAAAAAAAAATAAAAGTGGTGTTACATTGAATAGAAAATATTTGCATTTCATTTGTTTAAAAATAAGCTATTAAAATGCATCATGCGATTCTTCACATGTCAGCCCGGACAAATGAAGCAAAGATGCCATCTTCTTGAGAAAGCAGGTTCTCAGGCGTATCATATTCTAAAATGTTCCCTCGCTTCATGACGATGACCAGGTCTGCCGTTAGGATGGTGTGAACCCGATGCTGCCGTAAAAAAAAGCATACAGAAGTTTTCATTATGATAATTCTCACTGCAGTTCATTAATGGGCCTACTGCAAGGCATACCAAGTTGGTGAAGGGCTAGCCTTGTTTACAGTGGTATTTGGAGTAGGTCCTTGGACTATATCTTTAATCTGAAGAGATCTCAAATTACTTTACAGCCTCTGGCACCGAGCCTGAAAATACTTAAGCATGCACTTCACTTTTGGTCTGCTAATTGCCATTACGGACAGCACAGCTGTTGGAATAAATCCTACGGCACCACTGAAATACATCTTTCCCTTTAGGAAATACGGGCGAGAAACAACCTGGGTATGCCAGCACTGTCGGGTGGCTTAGCGTCCTGCTCCGCTCCTTGGTCTCTGTACCCTGACTGTCTGCTCTGCATCTATCTTAGGGCACTCCTGGGCTGTCTCCTGTAAATCAATTAGCTCCCTCTAAGATTAAATTTGTGGGTGCTGCAGGCAATAGTTTAGCCCCATAGGCAACAGGAATGAAACCAGGCTGAGTTTGATTTCAATGCCGTATGAATACAGCCAGTCAGGTGTAGACAGGGTGAACTCTAAAAGTATGATATTTCACTGTAAAGGCTGAAGGTCAGGGATTACTTTATGGATTGGATTCCTCTAACATTATAGATTCAATGTTAGCTGCCAGTCTAAGCTTTAGTTAAATATGATTAGCATAAATAGTCATGAAATTAAACAAACCCAGGAACCACACAATAAACGCCTTCTTGCACTGTCGTCTCAGAAGTTGTGCAGTAGAAAGGAAGCAGAGTGAAAGGAAACTAAAGAGGTAAAAATAACTACCAAAGAGCCAGAAGTCTCGTGAACAGTGTGGACTGAGAGAGTCTACTTGTGAGTCTTCACCAAAGTGGTGAACAGGCCGTCCTCTTTAAGGAGTAAGTTTGAGGCAGTGTCACATTCAACTAGAAAGCCCTCAGAAAGGACTAGGACAATATTGGCGTCCAAGATGTGAGATACGCGATGCTGGAAAAAAGAAAAGAAAAACAGGTGGGTGAAGGAAGGATCAGCCGTGAATGAAGAGAGGAAGGAAGTGAAGCCAACTCTGCGAGGAAAGCTAAATATTAATGTGTTCCTTTTGCTTGAGACACTGACTTCGGAAAGGAAAAGCGAAAGAAAAGTGAGATTTCAGTCAGAAGGACAATACTGAAAATTTGAATGGCATGTAACTGAAGGAGAATATGCTTACTGCTAGCATCTTCAGCATTTACACATCCAATAACCTTAGAGCCTATTGTAAATGGGCTAGGTTAAGTGGTTTGCTTGACACAAACTAGTCACTGACAGACTTGAAACCAGAGTCCAGGAAGCATAACCCTAACCTCTAACCGCAGGACTGGATTCCAGACAAAGCAAATGAAACAGCTGTTGAAACATGTATTTATCTCATGGATAACACATCTGTTTGTTGAGTAAGCCTGCCGTCACAAGGTGGAACACTGTGTATGTGTGTACGTGCATATGCATATATATGTATGCACATACACATGAATACCTGCACAGATATATGGAACTTTTGGGCACTAGAAATGTCAGGATAACAGGAAAAAATATCATAAACCCTTAGTTGAACAGATATTAATTTTTGAGAATTCCCATTGATTCCAAGTTTTAAAACCTTTATCATAAAACCAACTTTTTATTCTGAAAGAAAAGATAACCCAACTTGAGGGACCACACCAACAAGCTTTTGAAATCTCAGCTCCTTTTATAAATTCGTGCCATGATTGTAGACACTACACATGCATAGACTTCAGAGGCAAAATTCAAATCTAGATTTTGGTGCAACTTTCAATAATGGTTTAACCCATGGGTTCGGTTTCAAGTTTTTAATGAAAATTACTTCAAATTTTCTTGGAGACAGTAGATGCTGAAGTTCCCTGTAGTCCTTCTTCAGATCTGTTTTAGTTTGGCCCACTTGCAAGACAGCATTTACTGCAAAATTTCAGGTTGATCGTATGTGTCTTGACTTGTTCTAGTATCTGGGAATATTCTGACCTTGTGTTTTAGTTTGATTTTTTAGTTTTGTATAGTGATGTTTAACTGGTGAAAGGCAAGACTGACTGCCTGAGGAATGAGGAAAGAGAGCATTTGCTGACATCAATACTTACCGCTATTGTTACAACTGTGCGGTCTGCAAAGGCAGTCATCACAACCTTCTGCAAAATGTTTTCCTGTCAAAGGAAAAGGCTTACTTCAGTTACTTCATCCTTTTACATTTTAATTCATGTGTCTTCAAGCACGTAAGAGAGAGGATCATATTCCATACTCTCTCTGATCTGTGCACCAGATTCTCAGTAATGAAATGCCACACAGGGGATTTTCCAAAACATTTCATTTTGTCTTTTTTCCCCTCACCATAGGCATCAATCCCCAAAACACATCAACAGCAACAGCTGAAACCAAACACAAGAGAAAGGCAAAAAAAGCTGTCAGTTTTTTCTGCTAAAGAGATCTCATGGCTGACATTTAGGGAAGATGATGCCTCCTCTCCTAGTAGACCCATGCATCGATGGTACTAGTTGCTATACTCACTGTGGCCATGTCAATAGATGCTGTGGCTTCATCCATGATGAGAATGCTACTCTTGCGGACAAAGGCTCGGGCCAGACAGAAGAGCTGCCTTTGCCCTACACTGAAGTTCTCTCCTCCTTCTGTTACCATTGCATCTGTAATAAAATCAGTTACTTTGAATGTCGCACCACTGAAATGCTGTATGTTCATACAGTCAGGACCCAGTGATTTTGAGTGGGCACCGTGAAAGCTCTGGTTGTGCACTATTCCAGGGTCAAGCAAAACCCCTGTAAAAGCCAATAAGCATAATCTTGACTGAACACTGTAATGGAGTGATACCACGAAAAGTGAGCACAGCTTCTTGGGAAAGGAGCAATATATCATTAAGCAAATAGTTGGCACAAATAGCAAATCTGGTAGGCTGCAGGATAGCATCTTAGTAATATGAAATACACTTAATATGGAAGGAAATACGTGAGTTTCCTTTGTGAATCAGATCTGAAATGATAAGGAAAATGCTCGGTCAGTGTTCTAGACAAGAGCTACAGCTCTGCTGGCAGAGCCAGATTTTGCTGAAGAAGCAGAGGTAAAACTCCTCTTTTTTAAGTCTTTGCTGACTAATCACCCCACTGTGATGCTGAGGTGCTGCAGGATTTTTCTGCAATGAGGGGAAAACCAGACTACTCTTCAGCCTTTTAGTAAGAATATTCTCTCTAGCATAGAGACAGAATATCCATTAGGTGCCTGTCAACTCCTACATGATGGTTCAGAGTGTAAGATCCCATGTATCTGTTTATATGTGTGCATGCTCATGCATGCATAATTTCATTATTGGCCTGTGTTCCCAGAGACTTGGTTCAGACATACCAAGGCCTCCTGGCAATGACTTGACCATGTTCTTCAACTGAGCAATCTCCAAAGCTTCCCAGAGTCTATCATCAGTGCACTTGCATTCTGGATCCAAATTAAAGCTGCAAAGAAAACCATAACAGGAGTCTTGTTACTGCCATTACAGTTCATCCAGGTCTTCTGCAAAGGAACATTTTGGCATTGTGTATGTTGCTTGACTTCCCTTGGACAGACTGTGTAGACAGATTGGACTGGGCGAGGAAGGTTCCTTCCCTTTTACATCCTTTCCTGTTCCACAGCGCCCATCACAAACATGCCATGCAATGCTGCTTGTCACGCCCTGATGGCATACACCTACCGGATGGAGCCACTGAACAATATTGGATCCTGGAGAATAATGGAGAGTCGGGAACGGAGAGTATGAAGAGGCAATTTGCTGATGTCTATTCCATCAATCACTATCCTCCCTGTTTAAAACAACATGCAGAAGACATGTGAGGGAATTGCACAAAGCATGTGATCTGCAGGTAGCAGACAGAAAGAGAAAACAGCTATTTCGGGCTGGACTCCAGATGATGAGGCAAGGTGCCTCTGCAATCTCTCAGCACCGTTATATAAACATGGGGAAGGTGAATGTATGTAGTAACGCAAGCCAGAGGGAACCCAGCTTATTAGTGACACTGTTGCCTTGCTCTCTTTGTTGTTTTTCCCCCAGCTTCCCTTAAAGGAATACGTGGCTTCCATGCTATGTGATTAATGACGGTACCAGAAGGATAGTTTATTATGGGGCAACCTGAGCTTTACAGCCAAACAGAGCAAGAACAAGAGCAACTTAGGTAATTAGCCACGTCCTGTGCCTTTCTCTGTTCCCCTTGACTTTAACAGTTGCAGAAGATATTTATTTTGAGATTGTGCACAATTTCTTTTGCATAATATATGTATGTATCTGCAATCCATACATCAGGAGCCAAAACTATCCTTCGAACTCTAGAAGGAATGGGGTAGCATTAACTTTTTAACAAGAGGCAGATCAGAAAAACAAAAAGGATGTCCTACTCCAAGGCATTTTAATACCATTCATGCTGGTTCCTACAGCTCAGTTTCATCTGAGTATTTGGTTGTGAATTAGCCACATACTGTTCTGTTAGCATAAGATTACTGGAAGCAGTCACATTAATCACTCCTTAACCCAGTAGTTCATTCCCCA
Source organism: Aptenodytes patagonicus (assembly GCF_965638725.1). Classification (NCBI taxonomy): domain Eukaryota; kingdom Metazoa; phylum Chordata; class Aves; order Sphenisciformes; family Spheniscidae; genus Aptenodytes; species Aptenodytes patagonicus. Next base: position 76,119,332 of record NC_134949.1, on the reverse strand, counting down.
ACAAGAAGTTACTGCAACAGCTGGGATACTTGGTAAAGTAAGAGGATTTTTCCATTTCTAGTCACTGCTTCAGGTCAATGAGCATATGGATCTCATCTGAAAATCTGATTTATGATGTGCTGGGTGTGGCAACTGCTGATATTCAGGCGAGGGAGATGGGGGAAACATACAAGAGAAACTGGTTGGCTGCTCTGTAAGTAGAAGCGGGTGAGAAGGGCAGAAGGAATCTCTTCCTTTGAATCCTCAAACAAAAGTCAGGAACTACTGACCCCACTGATTTTCCCTGGACACAGAAACTTCCCCCGTGTTATGGGGAAGGGATGGGCCAGGGCAAACTGAATGAGGATACGGTAAGGGGTATTTTCATCAGGCTCACTTCTGCAGTTTCCCTGTGGATTACTTCACGGGGCAGCTGCAGTCAGCCCTGGGAAGTACCTAACATTAAGTTCATCAATTCTCTCTCCCAACAGTGAGAACCTAACCGTGAACTGGCAAATACATGGATATTCAAAGCTGTGCACGTATGTCTCTTCTGTCATTCCCAGTTGTCATGATACTGCATTTTGTAGGTTACTCTATGTGGCCCTATTCCAATGAAAGACTTCATCTCCACCTAGCTGGACTACCATTAGTCTTATGCGTTTATTAGAAGTTCAGAAGAACCAAGATTTCATCTGTAGGGTGCAAAGTCCAATTGTTTTCAGACTTTCAGAAAGTCTGAATCAGGTCATAAGACTTCAGCATGAGACATCGGTGGTTGCATAAACTTAAGCAACTCCTTTTCGTCACAAATGAGGACATGAGAGGAGGTTAGCAGAAGATGAGGTGGACTAACAAAAGAAAAATTAATATGGCATGCTTTGGGAATAGGGGAATGCATTTTTGATAGAAGCCAGGGTGTTCAAGGAAAAGAGAAGAGCAGATGAGGAGACCTAAGGGAAAAAGTAAATTAGAGAGGAGTTGGGAAACCAGGAAAGTAATGAGGGGTGGCCAAGCAAGACAGAAGAGAAATGAGAGGTGGTTTGAACAGAGGGCAAGAAAAGGGAAACACTAAAGAACAAAGAAAGAAGTGAGAGCAGGTGATAACATGGAACACATACAAATTCAAAGAAATAACAGAGCCATTAGGAACCAAGATGGACAACATGAATGAAATCTGGCTCCAGTAAAGTTACTCGAAATCTTGTTATGTAACTTTTATTAGAGCCAAGACTCCACCCAGAAGTGGACCAGCATAGAGGCCCAGTACGGGTCTAGCTGAGGGAGAGAGAGGGACACGCATGGAGGATAAACAGAGCTTGATTAGAAAAGACTTAGGCATTCCCATTGGGAAAAATCAGGGATACAGAAGGAACAAAGAAAAGATACAGAAAGAAGATTAAAGTAGAAGGAAACTTAAAGTTGGCCATAAATATAACTATTATTTGATTGCACTATTTATATATCCAGGAACCCTGGTCATGAATCAGAAACCTATTACCATAGATACATATAGGCACAGAACCACAACAAAAGCAAGTATTAGCTGCATCAGATTTACTTATCCTCCCACATTCTACTGGGGCTTCCCTAGCAAACGTTCCACGTGCAATGGCTAAATTAGAAACACGTAAATCTTTAAAACAAAAAGATGATTTTCCAGTAGGTTTCCATATTCCTGCAACAGTACACATGTATATGTATTATAAATGCCAGGGTGCATATTGCTGCATACTAGTTCATTCCAATTAGCTGGGAGAGTGAAATGCTGCAGGAGTGAAAACATAGCAAAATGTTTCCAAAACCTTTAGTCAGTTTCTGCTGTAGTTGTGGGAAACCACAATAAAATAAAAAATAAATATCAGGGGAATGGACTTGTTAAGTTCTAGTTTCTGTTCTGCTAATATTTTGACAGCTATCACAAGTTAATACAGTTATTCTTTAGGGAGAAATTTAGAGGCTCCAGAGAGTTGCATATTTTTTCCTCCTATCTCAAAAATGGCATATTGTTTTGTCAGAGCATATGCAAAAAAAATTAAAAAAAATTAGAAGTATGATCTGTGCGTAACATTTCCTGGAAGAACCAAGCGCTACTCACAATAGGACACTTTGTACTTTGAAGGATCAGGCATAACAAGCCCCATTCTAATCAAGTATCTTCTAGGCCAGAGAGCCAGGATATAAATTATCAAAAAGTCTCCTTGCTTCTTCCGAAGAAATAAGGGGGGAGCAAGTCAGGAGTGACAACATGCTCCAGTGAAAACTAACCATCAAATATGTCCACCATTCTGAAGAACGCCAAAGACAGGGATGACTTGCCGCTGCCAGTACGACCACAGATCCCAACCTGCAAAAGAAAGCAAGATGTTACTTACTTATAGAGTAAGCTTTAAGCTGTAAGTCAGGCTTGCAGTCCTTCTGGGAAAGCTGGACTGGACTGCCCTACTGGTGAGAAGAAAGGTCCTTCCCAGTGGCCCGTGGCAGACACCAGGGAAAAAACAAAAGGGCATGGCAAGCACACTCCTCTTTTCTGCCTCTCAGCATTGTGAGGGCTTGTCCCAGGAACATTTTTTAAACTTCAGCATTTTGACCTGGACTCCAATGACACTATATGCTGAAATGTGAGATATTCTTGCATTTTTACTCAGTTCCAGTCTGGTGTTCATCTAATCTCATCTGGCCACCTAGGCTCACTCTATGCGAGGGAGACGGACTTGGAAAGAAGTGGGACTCTCAGAAGGAAAACTGATCCCAGCCAAGAATAAGATGTCATCAGTGTAAGTTTCTTGGCCCAGGGACCTCAGAGAGGACCATCAATGTATATAGCTGTCACTGCAAATTGTTGTTATTCTTGCTCTTCTGCCACGTTAGAAAAGGAAACACAGTGAGGAAGGATCTGCTCCAGAATGAGGACGATAGGCAATTGCTTGACATGGTACCTTTTGTCCTGGTTTGATATACGCCTTAACATGCTTAAGAACAGGCTTCAGGTTGTTTTCATATCGAACGCACAAATTTTCAATCTTGATTTCACCCTCCTGGGGCCAGTCTTTGGGGACTTGAGAGGGATCTGAAATAGGTACAGAAAACCAAACCAAAACGAATGCTATCAGAGGGTCACCCTTTATGACATTCCCCTTTCCCCCTCTCTCCTGCCTGGGGACCTTCCTGAAGCCACTCGAGAAATGGAGTCCCACTTTCCTGCCAAGGGGGAGCTGGGAACTGTCTGGTGGGCACGTTAGCACTTAGCTTCCAGATCTCGACATATAAGACAAGAGGGCAAATGCTAAAGTGGCCCTTGGCAATGAAACGGGGAGAAGCCAAATGAGCAGAGAAGAATGTAGTGTCAGCGCAGTGTTAACATGTTCTTCGGTCAGTAACCGGCACAGGAAGGGCAGTGCAATGAAGGATGTTGTTACTGCCCTACCACATGAGCTGTTGACATTACTACAGCTCATATTTCATCCTGATTTGCAAATAGGCAGGCAGGTTTTGTCTCCAGACTAAGGGGCTTGACTTCCCAGGGAAGCTTGCTGACCTGCGAGCTTTTTTGGCCTTGCACTTCAAGCACTTCTAAAATACCAAAGTCAATTTTAAACATGTGGAGTATGAACAGCAACGTGCAGTTTGGGGAACAGTTGCTGAGGTTCAATTGCTAACATGCCCTTCTCCTGTAGTCCCCTTTGCTGCAAAGAGCAGAGATTCTGAAGCATGTGACTGATGGTGCATTTCTAATTTTTATCCATATTTTTGTTTTTTGAATAGGTACATGGATGTTTTGTTCATCCCATCTATAACTGTGCCCTGGTACTTTCTGATTGTACCACAGGGCCATGCTCTGTCTCCCTGGCATTTGGTAGGGTTTTTTTAATGTTGACTACCATGGGCTACGTATTTCATAGCTGCTTTTGGCTATCCTTGTCACTCAGACCAGCGGGAGTTCCTGCATGTCAATAAAAACAGATTTTGGCCAAAAAGGCGTATACATTTTACATGAACAAGTCTACCATGCTTTCACATTACCACATTAAAAACCAAAAAGATTAGAGTGCAATACCCAAGTAGCCATCATAGTTCTCCGACTCCATGTTCAGGAAGCTGTGCACTTTTTTTACTGCACCCATCTGCACCTCCAGATCAGCCAGATTCCTCACCACCCAGTTCAAATAGTTGGTTATCTGCATCACAAAATGAAAACAAGGACAGGGGTCAGCCTTCTGGCTGTTCATCTACCTGTTTGCGAATAAAGGTTGGATAAATTTGTAATGGTCTTTGGCCTGACAGCACAGTGGATCTCTTATTGATGTTAGAACAGTTCAAGACTAAGTGCAACAGCATCAAATACGTAATAAGCCAGTCATACCCCAACACAAACAACCCTGACATAGTAACGTAGGGCTCAGTATTCTCATCCTTGTTTTTTGAAGGAGAACTATGGAACTATGTACCTACAGTCTGAAGATGTGACTGATTAAGGGAATCTCTTGTTCTCAGCATCTACTAATCAGTACTGAAAGGCATCTTCTTTAACCACACAAACACAGAAAAAAATCAAAATTGGAAGCACTGTTTGGAAATACTGCATTTTCTAATCTTTCAAAGACTGCAACTAAAGATTAAGAAAATTTACTATTTGCAAACATATTGAAAAGATTCGATGGGCATTTCATTTCTGTTTCCTTCTGTGCATATTTAGATAATTCATTTCTCTTCCTCTGTGGAAAATGTGAGGTTCTTAGCATAGAAATATATGAGGAATAATGTATTATCAGCTCAATGGTATCTCCTCCTTGGTTTTTATTCCCATTTGTAATCAAAAGGATTTAATCAATTGTAAAGGTATTAATTGTAGTAGATAATAGTTGATAATTAGTTGTCTAACAATACCCAGTAGCTTAGAGAAACTCATCTCTAGTCAGGACTGACTATTTAAGGCTGAAAATTGTAAAGCAATTTCCTAGACATAAGTTCCTAAGTCTGTGTTTAGGTGCTCATATAAAAAAGAAAAACTGATCTTATTAGGAACAGTTGATTGCCAAGCACCTTTAAAAATTGAGATACTTTACATGCCTGAATAAAGGTTTAGAAACTTAACTTAGACAGTGAAAACATCCTATACACAAACACATCCAGAGAAAGGTTTTGTCATTTATTTGTGGGAGATTTGCTGAATTTGCCAAATAAGAACTTTATTATGAATACATCACCCAGCCCCACTTCTTTTCCACTTACCTAATACTGATGCAATAGGCATACAGTAAATAATTTTCACTGAGATTCAGCAATAACATTTGTTGTCAATTTAGAGGATTTAGTTGCTTGCTTTATCCTTAAGACAGTTATTCTAGGGGGTAGTGTGAAGTATTTTCTTTGTTGTTCAGAAACCCGCTCATTCTGTGTCCAGTTTTTGAGTCGGGAAGTTACGGAAATGGGTATGTTTGCAGATAAGCTAAACACTCTGCAGAACTGCTGCTTGTGGAGAAGCAGGCTGCAATCATAGATCTGGCAGATTTGATAACAGAGCCTGGCATCCAAAAGGCTCCACCCATTATTTCAACCTTCATCGCAGTTGTGCAAGGGAGTTGGCAATGTTTATACGAGGGGAGAGAATAAGCTTATGGACGTCTACTGTAAACACAATGTTGGTAAAAACAGTTTGCTCTCATCCAGGTCCAAACATCAGCCCCCTCAGCTCCAAAGAGAAATGATACAAAAACCTGTGTCAGGGGACACAGGTAATGATCCAACTGCATTCAAAGTTTCATCAGTGTTATTGTGGGGCAGGAGAGAGACAGGTAATAACTTGGTGACTACAGCATTTTTTCCTCTGCTATGCCAGACTTCAGCATATAGCTAATGTACACTAATGATCTGTTTGCAAATACAGACTAAATACAAAGAAGCCAAAGATGATACCGACATCTTGGTGCTTCCAGATCTCTGCTATTGAAGCAGGATTACCAGGAATGTTTTCAGAGTGAAGTTGAAGCACTGGGACTGATTCTCAGTTGCTGGCAGAGTCTTACACTGCTGCAACAGCGGCACAAAGGGGATCTAAGGCCACCCTTAGGCAGCTGCCAAGAACTTTCTGTCATAACCATGGGCTCGCCAGCATTTACGTGCAAAGCCAAATCTCAGCGTTAGATCCATACCCATATCCCTCCCTCATACCAGTGCCATAAAGCAGCCAGTTTTTTGCCATGCCAGCCATGATTTAAAAAATTCTTCCTGCCATTATCCTCATCCTACTTTTGTCCCCACTCTCATTGTTAATTCAGTGGTATTTCTGCTCTCTCTGGTGATCATACTCTATGCTCATGATGCACTCCGCCTCTCTTACAGCCTGCTACACTAAAACACTGTTCCTTCCCCATGACTCAGCTCAAATAGCTCAGTGCTAACGATAGAGTTAAAATGAATCGGCTAGTGTCCCACCAAGATCTCATCGCTCCTAACCCCATCTCCTCCGCTTTCCTACTGCTACCTGTCATGATGAACCATGCCTACCAGCTCCAAAGGTGCCAATCCCCAAATCCATTCAGAATTTCCTGGACAATATTGGGCATGTGAGTAGTTTCTTTCCAAAGGTAGAACTGGCATTCCTGGTTCTTCAGCAATTATTTTATTTGGTCTTTGGTTAAACATTATCCAGGTTATGACAGTCTGTGGGATAGTATTTTCTGGCAGGTTTTGCCGTATACAGGCAGAACCAACACTGTGTTGTGCAAAACAGAATGCACAGCAGGTCCTCTTACGCATTTTTAATTTTCCTGCTCTGCTTGGGAGCACGCAGGGCCTGGGAATGGTTGTGTTTTTTTAATTGGCTCATAAAACCTGAAGCAAGTCCAAGTTGCCCTGAACTCTCTCAACTTTGGCTCAAATCCATTATTTGCAAGATTGTTTTTTTCAAGATTAAGAAAGCTGGAAGATAACCATGTATATGTATTTTTAAAAATATCATAAAATTAATACATTGGTCTGAAAGTTCTTATGCTTTGCCTTGGTACATACCGTCAGAGCATACAGGAGACCTAGCCCCACAAACCCCGAGTTAGGCCCTTCGGTGATGGAAGTGACAGCTGCAGTCAGAACTATGCAAGCGCCGAGGTAATCCTGCAATGAGGGAGAGGGAGAGAAAGATTCTAGACAACATTAAAACGCAGCAACAAGAAAATTTCTTCAGCTACAGAGCACATTTGCTTTACTAAGGATTATTTCTATAATGACACCTAGTCATACGGGGTTGTTTTTCCCAGAAAAGGTCAGGGGTTTTGGTGCCCAACCTAAAACACTCTAAAGAAACTTGCTGAACACAAGTGAAACAGGCCAGTATTTTCTGCAAATCCAGTTGGGCTAGGGTATCTCTTTGTGGCCACCCCAAAAAGAGCAGGTATCAAAAAATCTAATGAGCACATAAAAAAAAAAAAAAATCATAAGAATGGCATAATACTGACATCCTTAATTCCTACCACTAAAACAAATCAATTCTACTCTCTCCACTCTCCTTCAGGTCTTCTCAAACATGGGCTTGCCTCCCCAAAAAAGAGAAGTATCAGTGACTTCACAAAGTCCATGAAGAATTTTGGTAGAATTAATACAGGTAATGCACATGTTTTATGGGCACAAGTGGGCAGACTGACATAAAGTGTCTACATCATGCAATGGCACACTGTGCATGGTGAAGGCATCCCCAAGCCTGCTATACACTCACAACTTGCAGTGAAACACCATGTGGGTGTTGGTAGTGTGGACTCTGAAAGCACTATAGCTGCGTAGTTGTGGTGCTGCAAACGAGCTACTAAGCCTTGCTCCTGCTACAGCACTTTGAGTTTCGGAGTGACTCCGTGGTAGATACCTGAAGGATCTCAGCTCTGTTGCATGGTGATGACTTGATTTACAGAAATTGCTGTGTAGGCTGTATTAGAAAGATCTGACTTCTCACAAGCTTTGCAGGAGCTTGAACCCATCTTCTTGATGTGTACCTCAGTTCTGAAGTGAATGCCACATGTGATCTCATGTAGTTGTCAAGGTGCCTGATTCATGAGACTGCTGGTATTCCCACTCTCCCACTGCTCCCTGCATTATATTTACTTTGGATTACAGGGTTAGCATTTTCCATCCATTTTTTTCCTCCTGTCTGATAATATCCTGCCTGGAATCTTTCCCTCTGAGATTTTAAATGAGTGCTGCCTAGTTCATCTGTCTATAAAAAGTGTTGATGAGCAGATGACAGATTCAAACTTAACATCTACAGGGAAGTAGAAGCACAATGGTCTCAAGTCTCCATCAGCAGTTGGGACAGGACTCCACAGCTGCTATTAAACCCTACAAAGTTTTGAGTGATATTAGTACCACTGTGCCATTAGGCAGAGCTAAATAAACTATTCCTTGGCGTGACCACATTATTTCTAATGCTATGATGAAGCGATGCACATTCTTTGATCAAGTTCATTCTGCATGTAAGCAAGCCTAAGACTATGAGACATTAGCAGGCAATGCCACGGTTTATTCCAGGATCGGTTGCTGCTCTGTTATTTATCTGTCTTTGATTTGGAAGCAAGTTCAGCTTGATCTTGTTTGCTGTAGGAAGCTGAAAGCTTCATGCATGAGGGAAGGCTGTGCCATCATAAGAAATGGAGCACAACTTTTTTGCCCTGCCAGCATACCAGAAAATGAAGGTAAGGATACAGCCTTTGAAGTGAGGATTAATCATGCCTGTTACTATTTGTGTCTAGCAGAATCAGGTCACTGCTCTGCTTATTCACTGCTCTTTTTGTGTCAGATGAATAAGGAAATCACAGTGATTTTGCTTGCCTCTTCTTGCCTGGCAGATCAGGCAACCTCCTCATATGCTGTCCCTGGAGACCCCCCATAAAAGCCAGGGGCCTGTCTCACTGGCACTGGCTGCGTTGTGCCCTACTATCATTTGTTTTCCAGTTGGGCTCTAGTTCTGCCACCTTTCGTGATATTGAACAGTACTGTAAATCACACAGTATGGGCTCACAGCTGCAGTAAGGGCACTGCAAATGGGGGCTCTAAATTACAGCTGTGGGATAAAACCTGTTGCTGGAGAGATACCTCAGGACCTCGAAGCTCAATGGTGCCTAAAACAGCCCTGGCAGAATGATGGCACAGTTCACAAAACTACTTAAAAGCCATGCTCTGCTTTGAAAGTAGTTCCCGCTGGGGCAGGTCTGCAGATGCTGCACAGTAGTAGAGAAAGCCTTATTTCAAGTTACGTAAATGTTTGTTCTTGCACTCTCTTCAGACGCTAGACATCATAACAGCAAAAGATGAGGGAGACTTGTATTTTCTTACTCCTGGCCAAGAAAGCTGAAAAAACCCTATGGGTTTAACATAAACAATCACGATCTATTTTAAGGAACAGTGTGTATAATCTCAGTGAGATTAATTCTCATTATTGTCTTCTCTGCATCAGGCAGTCTCTGTTTGCTTCCAAGGTTTCAAAACCATGGCTGGGACTAAGCTGAACGTACCGTCCTGACCTCCAGCCATCTGTTGGCAGCCGATAGAAATAAGTAGGCAATGTTGTTCGTGTCCGTTAGTTCCAGCATACGTTGTTTAAATCTGGCTTCATGCCTGCCAAGAACAAAGTTGTTATATTACAACACATTACACACTCATACACAAAAGGATGAAGCATTAAACTCTTCTCTCCCTCCCCTCCCCCCAAACCAAGACTTTTGGCCCTTCTGCCTTTGCCAAATTTTGAGTTAAAAACTCTTCCCTAGGGTCCTGTACCTGCTGCCAGGGCTCTCCCTAACCAGGCAGAGCTACACGTACAGTGGGGAGGAATTTGTTCAACAAGCAATTATATTGGACTAGATTTTGGATCAGAGCCTGTCCCCTCAAAGAGACTGCAATGCCAGGGTGCTAGGGACAGGTTTTACTTCCCAAAGCATATCTGCTTTTAGAGCTGTGGACTGTGGCTGCTGCTGCCCTCCAGTCCTCTCACAGGTGAGTGCTGCCATGGCCCATCTCTTCTTCTTCACAAGCCACTAGCAAGAGCAGAGGGCTTACCCGTCAGCTTAAAATCTGATTTCAGAAGTTACCTGGCCAGCTGCAGGAGTCTTCAACAGGAGTGACATCTCTAAGGCTTCAACTAATGTAGACTGTAGATTGATCAGTACACCAATACCTTTCAGCTACTCAGCTCAGCTGTTTTCTTAGCCAGTCACACATTGTCTAAGCAACTCGAAAAACTACAATGATAGATGCTATATAAAGCTACAATCTAAAGCTACAGATAATTTCTGAATTACAAAAATGAGTGGTGATACCTCCACTGTTGCTTGTTTCTCTCTCCCCCACGTAATGCCCGTCATGTTTAAAAACCAGCACAAGGATGTCAGAGAGCCTAAGAGCCGAGTCAAGGTACACTTTGGGAGGGCAGGGGGGAATCTCTGTTGGTGTAAGTGTATTAAATTCATGGCGCCTTGCAGTACTTTAGGTATGACCTGCAGTCAGATGGAAACCATTTCGTTGTTTCATATTCTACTCTGTTAAATACCCTCACTTGAATAAACTAGCTGAACTTCATTCAGCAGCTTATCGTCTATTTTATCATGGCAAGCTCTTCCATTTTGAAGTCTCAGCGCCCTGCTGTGAAGCACCTGTAACCCCTGTTCTGCCAGAAACTTCTTTCTTTTTTTTTGCCTTTTCCCACTGATAATTTATTTCCCTCTGCACAGCTTGTAAACATGGCAAGCAACCTCCCCAAAACAACAACTGGTAACAGTAATGATGTGGGGAGGAGCAAAGATGCATCGACTATTCTGCTCATCTGCCCTTCTGGCAGCAAAACTCCTGTTTTCCCAATGGAAAATCTGACATGCTCAATCTGTATCTTTTCATCCACGTCCAGCTCATCTTCTGGGCAGTTTTAGACTTTTATCCTGTCAGATGACAAACAGCAAAGGTCACTGAAATTGCTTTCTGATCCAACTGTACTACTTTGTGGTAAGCTATGTGAGGAGCTGCTCTATTTTATCCTGGAACATACTGAACTCAAATTGCAGAGAATGACTAACAGGACTATAAGTAAATATGAGCTTGCTGACAAAAAACACTGGAGACTTCAGGTTTGGTTGACAGTGGAGCACAGACAGGGAAATGAAATGGTTTTGATTAGCGCCACAGATCCTGGAAAACTCAAGTGATGGTTACGATGCCTAGTCCTTCCCTAGGGCTGCCTTTTGCTCTCTGCCATCCAAGCCCACATTGCTGTTTTGTAAGGTAAACAAGAGTTGAACGACTCCCAAGAAGTGCTAAGCTCTTTCATATTTCTCAGGAGATAACGTGATGGAAGGCCACTCTGAACCTCTCAAGAAGCACTCAGCATACATCAGCATTGGGCGTTATGACTTACTGTTTCAATACATCATTCTGGTTGATAAAGCGTGTTACAACATTTCTTGTTGACCACTGGCTCACATCTCTTCAAGACAGCAACATTTTTGCTTGTCCTGCCACAGTCCTTACTGCAGCACTCTGAACTAATAGCCTAGGTCCTAAAGCTAGCTTGAAGTGATGAAGCAGTCTTAAGCTGATCAAATACACAGGTAAATAGCAGAGCAGTGTGATCCACACTGGTTTGAAATTCTGCAGTGTACAGAATGAGTGCAAGTTACACTTACTGGGGGACAACATCAAGCTGGCACTTAGACAGAGTCATGCCAGCTATAATGTAGTGCATACAAGGAGAATTTGGCCTATGTTTCATGTAGTAAGTAGAGAAAAAAAAAATATGCATGGAAAGTTGGAAAAATTCTCTGAATCTTCTGGAATTTATTTTTCGGTTTTGATTGACAAGGCTAGGTTTTACAATATTAAGATCAAGTTCTGTTCTGCCATAGTTTTCTTGGAAAGTCCCTCTAGTTGCATACTGACTGCCAGTTGCAGAGTACTATAATGATGTTTCCCTGCCTGACGAAACGGTTAAATACAGAAATGATTCAGGGGCACTTGGATAGCACAGCTTGTAGGATATAGCACAGGGGTCTAAAGGAGTGATGCCTGTGCCTGCCTGGCAAAGGAGAGCTCCCTGCTGTCAAAGTAAGGCATGGTTAAACTAAACACCTTAAAAGTTTAAATACTGTATCCTAAAAAAGTCATCATCTTTAATTCAGTGGAAAACCAATATAGATAAATTAGTGTGTTACTGAAAATATGCACAAGCATTTAGAGATGTGGCAAAGCAACAGGAAAACAAAAATTTCTTCCCTATTTTGAGATAGCTTAGTTAAAGTCTACCAACTCCAAAAATTTGCCCTCAGACATGGTCCAGCAAGCTGCACAGGCCAGAGCAGAACCCAAGCCTCTCTGTAATAATTTGTTTTACGGACCTGAACGCTCTGATGGTGGTAAGGCCTTCAGCTGTCTCAGAGAAGTGACAGAGTAAAGGTAGCTGGGTGCTGTCGTCAAGTTCCTGGAGGTCCCTAAGAGTACGAAAAACAACGGGCAGCCATTACAATGTAAACATCTCTGTCTGTAGAAATTTTACTGCATAACAGACAAGAATAGGCATTTTATGTATTGCACATATCTTTTTCAGGATCACACAAAATAGTATTTCTATAGTATAGAAAGACACTGACGTGGGAATATCACATTTCTCTTTTGCCATAGGAGCCTTTGAATCATCTCCCAGCCACCTCCACAGATCTAGCTTTTGGTCACAGCTAAGCTTCTCTTTGTCCCACAGTGATAATGACATTATCACATCTCTCCTGGATAAAAACCTGCTGTCCATTTTAGCCAGATCCTAATTACCTTTTATTCTCAAACATTCTGAGTTATTAATATAATTAATATAAATAACTTAAATTCAGAACAATTGATTTTCAACTTTATAGCATGTTATTTGTGGCTCTTACATCAGGTATAAAATAGAGTTTGCGTATCTGCAGGTTTATCTATTTTATTGCAACTGTATCAGCTGGTCTAACAAAAAGGGTGCCTTTCCATATAAACTTTGCCTCATTTTGAGTATCTGTAAGTACCTTCTATTTGTAGTGTTAACATTATCACATTCGTTGAAATAGAGACAGCACTGACAGAGAACTAATATGAATGAGAAATTTCCTCAATTATTCAGCAATGGGATTTTCAAGACCTGCATGGAGCAATGATTTTTGAGTCCAGTCTCCTGAAACAGGAATGTTTTCCAAACCACAGAGGTAAATACATCTTTCTGTAACACTCTGCCATTGGAATAGCAGCCAGTTGTATAAACAGAAGAGAGGTCAGATCATTAGATATTTAAATTCTTCATTAAAATCCTCCTATGTTTGCACACTGTATTAGATAGGCCGGGAGAAATAACTGCTCCGTGATGCTGAATGTTACAGTATACAGAACTGAATTTGCTGCTTATGTTTTGATGATAAATATGCTCTCTTTCAAATTTATCATGGAAAATACACAGAAGTTTTTGAGAGATGTAATGGAAAATACAACAAAGAGTCAAAGTGCTGCAAGAAATACTGTAAATATTTGCATTTCTAAAAATTAGTGAAGCTTATGTGCCTGCAAAGTACTGCATGCAAGTAAGTTATAGATACTGGCTGAAGCTATTCCTTCATCCTACGTTTCCCAAGACTATTTTTCCTAGAAATAAATTGGATTTATTCATTTCTATTGTGGATTGAAAGAACACAAGTCAACCCTGGATGCTTCACAAGTGATTTAAAAGTTTAAACTAAATTAAAGAGTTTAATTTAAACAGCTTAAAAAAAAAAAAAGCACTTGCTGATACAGATTTTCCCAGAAAACTGTAAGGCAATAAAATGGATGAGGTAGTTATGGACTTGCAGAAGATCAGCGATTGCAGAGCCAATGGGTGCATGTGTGTGTGTGTGCTGACCTACAGGGGTGATCAACTTCTTGCTAGCTTGCATGGTATGGCTATCGGTACACCATGTGGGAAAATCAGGTTTGGAAACAGATGGAGACTTTACTCTCACATATAAAATCACAGAAAGAAACTGTAGTATTTCCTCAGGGTCTAATACATCAGATTTTGCCTACTCTTGTGCATTTAGGTAAGAAGTTTAAACAGTGTGCATTGCTATGTGTAGCAGGATAGGGATATTCCATACCTTGTGACGTCATGCTCAGTACATAAAGTGGGGGGAATTGGCCAGGGGGCGGCGACTGCTGCTCGGGAACTGGCTGGGCATCGGTCAGCAGGTGGTGAGCAACTGCATTGTGCATCACTTATTTTGTATATTCTTTTATCATCATTATTATTATTATTTTCCCTTCCTTTTCTGTCCTATTAAACTGTTTTAATCTCAACCCACGAATTTTACTTTTTTTTCCCGATTCTCTCCCCCATCCCACTGCGGAGGGGGACAGGGAGTGAGCGAATGGCTGTGTGGTGTTTAGCTGCCTGCCGGGTTAAACCACAACAAGTGGAAATTGCTTTCTGTGGAGTTTTTTTCCCAATATGAAGAAAAAAACATGACTGACGTTAATCCAGGAAGTTATTTTCCATTCTCTACTAACACTTAAAAGGTCAAAGAGGAGCTTTGACCAGATGCGAGCTGGCTCAGTTGATTAACAAACTTCATGCTCATCTGACTCTATAGCCAACAGTGTACAAAAGTGATGCAACTAGTGTTACTTCCCCAGATACCCCATTTGTAGTCAGGTTGGCCAGAAACATCCTCCAATGCATGTCTCAAACTCATACCTCAGGATCAAAAGCAGGACACCATGGCCATTTTCCCCTTATACTAGCTCCTATAACCTCACATTCCATCACAATTCTTATGTACAAATTTTTTAGAAGAAATTTTCAGGACCGTTTTTTAATACGTACTTGGAAGCAACTCTGAAATATTTCTGGATGAAATAAAACGCTATCCCGAGAGGCATGAGGGCGACAAGGAACCATGGAGTGGCATAGGAGATCATTCCGATGGCTGACAGACAGAGTAAGGTAGACCGGGTAAGAGACTCCAGGGTAGGAGGAATGTGCTAGAGCGAAACAAAAACCAAACAAGGCAAAAGTCACTGGTAGTACCACAATATGCCTTTTCCTATAGAGGACCATAGGGAAAGTGGAATGATACCACTGTGGACTCATTGATATTCTCCTTATACCAGGAGCTTTTATGTTTCTGTGGGTCTACTACTCAAATGCGCAGAGGTTAAAAAATGAGTCAGTAGGTTTTTTTCTGAAGGTCAGTGTTTCAAAGATCACGGGGAAACAGAAGCCATTTCCACCTCATTTATATAACAGGCAAGAAAGAAAATTGTTCTTGATATCCCAAATATTTAGAGAAACAGCATGCTCTTTCTCAGAGCCTCTTAATTTTCATTCCATGTTCCCATCATCCTTACATTCAGGATTATTACTCATCCAATCATTTTAATTCACAGCCATAGTGAAAGCATCCCTTCCTCTCCCTGAATGCTCTAAATTCACATGTGCTACAGCCAGGATGGAACATCTATTTGTCACTTGTACTCCCATATAGTTAAAGTTATTATATTCTACCCTGTTTCCTATTTTGAGCCCAAAATCTGGTGTTTTCCTAATCCAGATCTTCCAACAGAAGCAACCAGTCTGCATATGAAGACATTAAGAGCCACCATCTCCCACCATGTTTATTCTAATGGTTACCTGCCCTCATTACTACAAATGTGTGTGTACTTTCTATTTTGAATTTGTCTATTATCATTCCCAGAGCCTGTTTTTTGCTATGCCTTTCTCTACTGAATATTTTAATACATCATCTTATTCAGTAGCTAAGTGAAAATTTACAAAGCCAAGATGTAATAAAACAGAATATATTGATACGTCTACCTGATCAATGATATTTGTATCAGCAGAGAAGCGATTTAGAATTAGCCCCAACGGAGTCATATCGAAAAACCTGTTGAACAAATTAAAAACAAAAAGTTACCTGAAAAGGAATTCCAGTTTTGGATAAAAAGCCCGGTCAGACAGAACACAGAGCTGTGTCCAGACATTTTCTAAAACCAAGCAGTAAATATGAATAACATAACACATCATAATGTCTGCATCCTGACTATCCAAATGCTTCTCTCGGCATTCCCCCCTGCCCCAAACTTTTAAGTCTCCTCTTCCAAAAACCTAATGTCCTGCCCCCTGCTCTTTCATCCACACTCCCTCAAGATTTAAGATCCCTTCCAAAGATCACAGCCTGTCCCTGGGCCGCTACTCAGCCTCCTGCATAGTACTGGGCACCAGGACTCAGTTGTTTCACAAAAGAACCGTGATAACTGCATTCATTATGCAAGCATCCTTTTGGCCAGCCTGCTGCCCGTGAGAGACTGTGGTATCTTGCACAGAACCTGTACCTGGCCATCAGAAGATGTTTGGTGTCCACATCGTTTGACCCCATGCCCATTGCTCAGAGTTGGAGCTGGGACCCTCGGAGCTAGAACTGCACTTAAAGCTTTCCTTGACACCCCAGCCTTGAAGGGTGTGCCAGCTATCTGACATATTTCAGCCAGATAAAAAAGGGGGCAGAATGTCACATGTTTTGACATGGAATTTTTCCCCCACTGCTCACTTCACTAGTTATTTTCACTTTTTGAGGCCTTGAAGAAAACAGGGCAATTACAAAAGCTTTTCACAGGAGTATCCCCCTAGTTACAAAACCAGGACAGGTTTTGGCCATGTAGGTTTTCAGGAAGAACGTTATTTTTGCTGTACCTAATTGGTCCAAGGATGATCTTGTTGAGGAGATTATGGTGTAGGTTCTTGGCTGCTGTGAGGCCCATCCACTCCACAGTCAGAGATGTGATGAGGCAAAGGACAATCCCTGCTCCAGAGAGGATGCTGAAGACAGCTACATGGTAAGTCTAATAAAATGACAAATACATCAATCCTAGAAATAAACACACATTTCTCTTTTCTACTAGGAAGTTCCCAAGGTACCTGATACCAATCAGCTAGTATGTCACACCACTTATATTACATAATTATATTAATACAATCTTTGGGAAATAAAAGAACTATGATGGAACTGCAATTTATTAAGTTCACATAATTAGAAGATCTGGCAGTTCTAAGATCCCTCAACCTACTGATGAGTACCCTTCAAGACCTTGAAGTGATAGTACTTAGAACTGTGAAGATAGACTAACTGGACAAATACAAAAGTATGCAAATCATTAGCCAAGAAACTCAGACAACCAAAGCAGAACCTCTCAAGAATTAAGGCATTTGAGAGGTGTTGGAAAGTTCCATTTTATTAAGTTCAAGCACCAGTAAAATTCCCAGAGCAAAACGTAAACTAATCTGCCAGGGCTATAACACATTTAAGCCTTCGGAAAGTTTACTAAGTGGATTCCACTGAGATATTTGTATATGAGTCAAATTTATAGCTACAAGCAAATTGTATTTAAGTAGTACATTTGAAGACCTTTTTTTCTGGCAGGACATTACCGGACAGCCAGTACTTAGGAAAATGGGGTCATTGACTTAGGTGTTAAAAAATCCAGATGGAAAAGTTTAGTATGAGATTCCTTCCTTTGAAACACCAATCATTTTTCTAACCTCAAACATGCTTCTGTTTCAGTTTTGCATGTTTGAAAAGATTGATAAAATTTGAATTGTCTTATGTTTTATCATAAACATTTCATCCATCCTATATAATAATCAATCTTTATCTATCTGTCTTTCCAATCTAGCTGGCTTCTAAACGAACGGCAAATAATTACTTTAGAACATTTTTTCTTCCCTGTCAAGCTCCAAGATATGGCCCACCTTCTTTGTGCTCTCAACATCATCAGCGTTCCTGACTTCATTTGCATTGTCCATGGATGTCCATGTAGCAAGCCAATAGTCTATGGCCACTATAACTGAGTGTTTCAACAACTTTGAGAAAATCATCAGAAAGAGCAAGAAAAATCCTCCAGAGGTTAGGTATCTCCAGCAGGTTTTCCACGGCATCTTTGTTCTGAGCCTCAAGACAGTTGACATATTATCATCTTCATCTTCTTCCTCTTCTTCCTCTGTGACTCAGACATTTGATCAAGTTAGCTTGGATTCAGTACTAAGAATTACACCTGGGCTTACTGGATTTGGTTGATGTTTTTGTTTTCAATTTTAATTTAAATGACAAAATTAAATTTGTAATTTAAAACCAGCAAACACTTCAGGCATATTTTCATAAGACTTCCCCTGTGCTCTTTGAGCAATTCTACAGACTATCAGTCTTTGACTAGTTACAGTTTTGGTAATAAATATTTTTGTAAGTCAGGTCTTCAGTACTGACTATTTATAGTAGAGACTAGGCCTTTCCCAATCTGTTCAGTTACTTTTATTATACAGTCAGCAGAGCACTTTGGGTCACATGGAAGATTTTAGAAAGCTCTCCAATGCTTTCCATCCAGATGCTCTGTCAGCTGTTGCATGAAAGAACTCCATTTCTACTTTATTCCTGAGTACTAAAGTTTTGTCTATATAAAAGAGCACAGCTGTGGGATTAATGTTTCTTCTAGTCCTACCTTTGACTATGTGATAGTTGTTCACATTATACTGAAATACAATTCTATGGGAATTATATATTGGGAAATATATATTTCACAGGTGCATAAACATTACATTTAAAAATATTTTTTTTCCGGGTAATAAAAATACACATCACAGCCTTGCAGGCTGCACTTGGGGAAGAGAAATGTTGACCTGCTCTTGACAGCCCTGAACTGACAGCATTTCCACCCATTTCTGATTTTTGAACATTAAAAATGAATTAGTAAGTGATTTCTTGAAAGTTGAAATTCTACACTTTTTGGGACACAGAGACTTTGTGTATGTTCCCTAGGTCACATAATAAGTGTGGATGACCTGGAATGCAATGTCAGGTTATATTTGTGCCCTGAAGTTACTGTGTTTTATGATCTCAGTGATCATAAATCATTGGCATTCTATGGACTATATGAACATGTCTTTTTTCCCCCGTGTCTTCTGTCTTACCCCACAAAGAAGATACAGGTTTTGGCAAGGCTTTCTTGCACAGACCAAAAGGAGGAGCTTGGGAATGACTTCAATTTAAACTCCTCCAAGAATTTAACTGATAAAGTGTACTGATGACTGGACATAGTAAGAGGTGTTCTGCTCAGCTCTGCCAAAGAAATATGAAGCCAATGTAAAATTTCTGTCTCAGGGGCTTTGGGGTCCAGCTCTGCCTATTGGAGAGCAATCCAGGACTCACAGACCTATGACTTAAGATGACAATCCATCCTGAGCATTGCCAGATGAAACACAAGGCAGCAGCAAAGAGCCTGCTAATAGCCAGTATGCATTCTGCGATCACTCCAGCCAACATCACCATGATAATTCCGGCAATTAGTGCTCCTGTTGAGTTAAGGTGAAGCCTACAGTTCACCTCTTCTCTTCCCTGGCACAAACTTACTGCTTGCCAGGACTGACTACTCCATTTAGGCATGGTCTAGCACCCCAGGGATGTTCTTGATGGGTCTTGTTGCCAGCTGCCAATATCCAACCGTGTGTCCCCCTCTACCCCCCACCCTGCTTTAAAAGTGATGTGAATCTGAATCTGCAGCCTCTAAAACCACCAAGACTTGGGGGGAACAAGAAGCTAAGCTTGAGAACAAAGCCTAAAATTTCTCCTATACATAGTCTGAGCTAGAGAAATAGCAGATTAACTCCATATCCAAAAAGGAATTGAAAATAGCTACAAGTTTGATCATGTGGTGATATATCAAGAGCCTAGAACAGATACCTCATGAGGGACAGGGCTACAGATGATCTAACATTATTGTGCCAATGACTAGGCAGAGCTACCTCAATTTGCATTAATAACAATTCTTACCGTTGTTCTACTTCTATCTCACCCCTCACTACCTCCAGGCAGTATGAGTTGGCAAAGAAATTAACTTGTTTTGATACACCTTATCCTTGCACAATGTTTAGAGAAATCTATGGAGACTCCCTTAAACAAGTCATATTCTAAATAGGTTGAAGTATTGGATTTTCCACTGTTATTACCAAGAGTCATCCACATCTTCATACTTCATTGCTAAGAACTGCCAGCTGTTCAAGTGGAAAGGCAATGATACATGGTAATAGAATAAGCAAAGTGAAATGATAAAACATACCTTCATCTTCATCTTCGAGTTGTGATTTGGATTCTCTGGGATACATGGCCCTTCTAAGAGTTTTTCTCTCAAGAGTAGTCTGGTCAGCTTCCATATCCTGTAACAAGAAAACTTATTCATTAATTTGAGAGCTTAGCTGTCTGCCATTGTGGTAGCACCAACAGTAACCTCAAAGAGACTATTCGGATGATTTAGCTCACAGAATGCAAAAGCACAGTATTTTAGGATTTATCTTTCAGAAAATCCCACCTTGTCCACTTTCTTCCCTCTCCCTTTCTTCCATTCTTTCATTCCCTCTCTTCTGGAATGATAAAAACTTCAAAAATAGTCTTTAGAGAATCCTAAATGCTCATGGCAATAACAGAATAAAAGACTAGGAGATACTTTAGGACGTCTCTTAGTCTGCCTCTTGCCCCAGCAAAGGATCAGCTGTGCACTGCATTTCAAAGGATGTTTGCCTGAAGTGTCCTTACAAACCACCCATGACGGATATACCACACACTTCCTAGACAATCTATTCCAGTCCTTAAAGTTCCTTACAGTTCATGTGTTTTTTCCCTAATGTCTAGTTTAAAACTTGCTTTCTGACATGGTTTGGTTTTCTTAGAAATTAACTGAAAAATACTTCTTTTCAGAAAGGTCATCCTTGCCCAAATGCTCCTATTTACCTTTTCCAATTCTTGATCTTGGCGGTTCATCAAAGTTTTCCAGTGTTCATATAGCTCAATATCCTTGTTTTGGATATCCTTTAGCGTCCCTTCTCTAAGCACCATTCCATCCTTCATTGCTATGATCTAGGGGAGAAAGCATCCAATAGATCTACTCAGCAACATAGATACCATAATCACTGACCTGGATCCTACAAGACATGTCTCAGTATTGGTGAGATTACCATTATGGAAATTTCTGTGTTCATGTTATTCCATATTTTATTAAAAACTTATTAAGTTCGTTGACACAGCTCATAAACTGAAACTTCTATAAGCCATGCTTACCTGTACTTGTAAAAAGCATGGACAAGACATAATAAGTAATAGTCATATTTGCAATTAAGTCATAATTCTCCAGTGGCTTTCAATCAAAAAAACCTACACAAATAATGTAAAAATAAAATTGTTCCTTCTGCTATAAAATCTGTATTCTGTAAAGTGGCAGTTAGCCACATGACATGGAATTAAGAAGGAGGGACTCTATTACAGAGAAAAGTAGTGATCTCATCAAGCATTATGGTGCTAACTTCAAGTGTACATTCATCATTAGCAAATCTGCATCCTGGTATCTCTTCTCTTACCCAGTCAGCATGTGGTAGATATTGTAACTTATGTGTCACCAGAACAAGAGTCCTCTTGTCTTCTTGCAGAAACTTCAAAATCCCTTCCTGCATTAAATGATCACTTAAGTGAATGTCCAGCGCAGAGAAAGGGTCATCCTGCAATCAAATCAAATTAAAAAATATTAGAATAGGATACAAAAACTAGTTTTATTTCTTTCAAGAGTTTTTTAAAAATAGAAAGCATCTGCCATTACTAACGTTTCATCTCTCTCTAAGGACTAAGACCTAATCGGAGGGCCGCACTACAAACAGTGAGCTAGAATCCATTGCTCTTCAGTTCATAGCAATGGACTCAGTTAATTTTTTGTGTCTAGATGTGTGCAGTGCTGGTGCCACACTGACAGTGTGGAGTAATCCTGATCAGGAACACCAGAACTGAAATTTCCCATCCAAATTTGAAAATGCCAGGATCCAGAGCCAAGCTTGGCCCTAATTTTGATGGGAAACTGGCACAGGAAAGATAAAGCAGAGTTAGGACCTGTTCTAATTTCCTCCAAACTAAACTGCAGATGTTCTTGGTCTTCACTTTGAGTGAGTGTGGCTAGCAACAAGACAACATTCAGATAAGGATATTAATATGCAAACTCTTTTTCTCTAAGAACAGAAGCCGCTGGTCAATTTTGAAGAGGCTCAAACAGCCCCTTCATGAGCAGTAGCCTCCTGAAATTCCTGACATGCCTTGAAATTAGTAACAGAGAAGGGAGTTTGTCCAAATCCACAGCACTCTGTATGAGAGTGCTGAACCCTCAGCCTGTTCATTGCCCACAAGTAGTTGCGTGATGGTGCTTTTCCTCACTGGAAGTCCTGCTGATTTCAGTGGGACTACGTTGATAGTAGGTCACCACTGAGAGTGAGCAGAAGTTAGACAATCTGTTCTACTCTTCCAGTGTTAATCTCTGTAGGAAATCCCACCTTCATCAGTCTCCCAGTATGTTTTGATGCTGCCTCCGGTAGACGTTTATTTTCTACCTCTATAATTTGGATTTGGAGTTGAATACAAGTCCCTGTAGTTTTCTAAATCTAACATAAATTTTTCTACAGCTAAATATAAGGAATGACGGTTTTATTACTAACTTTCCACGCTCCATGGGAAAAAGAAAATTCTTACCAAGAAGACAATGTTGGTGTTCTGATAGAGTGCTCGAGCTACACAGATTCTCTGTCGTTGGCCGCCACTTAAATTAATCCCCTAATGAGTATAATAGATCAGAAATATGCATCTTTGAATAAACATTATGATAGGACTTTGGAAATGTGATTTTTTACAATTATAGAGAGTTTCAATAAAAATAAAAAGCTTTGTAAAAATGCTAATCCTGTTGATAAACAAGCATAATCCTCATATAATATCAGAAGAAAAATGATTATTCAGCAACTAATCATGGGTAAGTGTACATTATGAAGAGCTTCTCTAAGCACAGTAGGCTTCTTAGATTGAAAAATGCAACCAATACTAGCATGAAATTCTGCAAGCAAAATATAGGAGACTTTGATAAAAAAATCCCATTTGAGAAACAGCTGAAGAAAGAAAAAAGTTTTCAACTTTTTTTGCAGTAACCCCTGGTGAATTACAATTATTTAGCAGGCTGGCAGCCCAATACAGACTAGATCTGTCTGAGTGACATCAGAGTGTGCCTTCTTAATACATAGGCTAAGCAGACATAAAAGCATTCATATTATTTACCCTTTCTCCAATTTCTGTCTGATCACCAAATGGTAGTAAGTCAATGTCAGGCTGCAGAGAGCACGCATCTGTAACAGCTTTGTACCTGTAAAAACAATATGGTCATTGCAATTATTTAACCAGCCACTTACTTTGCTAACACAAAAACCTCCAGCTCAAATTCACTGTGAAGTTATTATGGCTCTATGATGGCTGAATAATCGCAAAAATAAGTAGGGCAAAATGATTATTCAGCAACTAATCATGGAGCATTGTAAACTAAGCATTGTAAAAAATTACATATTTATTCGAGATCTTTATTGGCAAGCCTACTTCTTAAAGATTCAATTACGTAATTTATTGAGTACATTCCTCCCTATCACGGAGCTGTTTTGCTGGACTCTGGAATTTTTGAAGCCATTTTCCAATGAGTTATTATTCTTCCCCCTTTAGGTGCCTCTTCATTTACTTCAGTGTGATATTACAGGACAAAGGATCCTTACAGTGCTTCCGATCTTGCCAGAATCAGGAAACCACTTGCAAAAACTTGAAATTTGTTGTGAGATTTCTAGGTCTGTGGGGTATTGCAGATGATCTGCTAATAAGCAGCTGGGATCAGACTGTCTGAGTGGTGTAATTCAGCCTTGCCTCTTTGATATGAGTGAAGTTAGGCTGATGGATGCAGTAGCTGAAGAATCTGGTCCCTGAAATTTTAGCTGTTTGTCTGGATTTTGAGATATTTGGTCATTGCTAAGTTTTATTAAGTGGGAATGGAGTCATACATCTTAACAAAGCACACACTGAGAGGAATGGGATGTATTTTTCATAACTGAAAACAAAGGGAGTGTTGCCTTTGAAAACATCAGCAATTTGTTTTCTTTAAGTCAAGTCACTTTTTCCACTGCATTTGTTAGCTGACCTTTTAGAAGGACACAAGAAGCAAGTGCTGGATAGGCACAACAGAAGCTGTGCACCTCAGCTTTCACACTCCCTCCTCCTGTATTTCTAAAGGAAGAATTAAGATTATTTCCTTGAGGCACCCCATCTTCATACGTGCAGTGTTTTTTTAAAGTGGCTGCTCCAGTAACTTGATCACAGCAGGATTAGCACATAAACTCGGTGGAAACATGCCTAGTATCCCTATTTCCAGAGTCCTCTGGCAACCTCAGGCTCCATTAAACAAAACAAAAACATGTCAGTGGTCTCCAAAGATGGGATTCATCTCACCTAACTTTAGCTGCTTGAAAAATACACATATGGCTTCCGCTGTATTCCATGGAGAGCCACTGCGCTGTGTGATTTCTCACAAACATCTTAGACATGCACTCTGCTTAGAGGGGGAGCCTTGAAAGACTAATTTAAAACAGAAACCTTCCTTTGAGATGGCTAAAGTCAGGTTAGCTAAATCCACCCCAGGGTTAATGTGCATTGATATTTTTCAGAATCTACAAACTTCCTCCAGAAGGAGAAGCCAAAAACCTCTTTAAAAGAAGCTGCCAGGTGTTTTTGCAAGGGGGTTGTTATTTACCTCTGTTTATTAAAGGGGCTCCCAAAGATAATGTTCTCCTCCACGGTTGCATTCAGCAGCCACGGCTTCTGAGCTGCGTAAGCCACTGAGTATCTGTTTCTACTGTAGACAGATAAAGAGCATTAGTAAAAAGCAAAGCACCCACATTATGAAATGTCTGAGAATAAGGGTTTTTAATATTAATTTTATGAATGTGCATTCATAAAAAAACAGGGAAACACACAGGCAAAGCAACTGTTACAAAAGTGAAGGGAAGAATTTTAAATTAGATGCTTTTGTTAGAACAGCACCCACTCTCTCCCCTGATGGCAAAATCTACACTCTAGGTTGTATTCTATTCTATTCTACTATAAATGGCTGGTACCTACCTCAATTTAGTAACGGCAATTTCAATCCAAAGGCAAATTATAAGTAATCAAAATTATTAAATTCTCCTAAGAATAGTTATTTGGTATTTTTTTTCTCTAACGTCAAAACAGGTAGTGAAAAGGCACTATTCAAATGGCATCAGGATGCTTGACTTGCTGCTTTCTGAATTTTTAGATTATTTTACATCGCCGTGCACATGAAATAAATACTTTTTTTCTCAGCGAATGTTTTTTTCCTTTAAGTCTATTAGATCCTCAGTGGACTGACATGATATTGGAAAAGAGAACAGTTCAATACAGATTGGGAAG
This sequence comes from Aptenodytes patagonicus, assembly GCF_965638725.1. Classification (NCBI taxonomy): domain Eukaryota; kingdom Metazoa; phylum Chordata; class Aves; order Sphenisciformes; family Spheniscidae; genus Aptenodytes; species Aptenodytes patagonicus. The sequence continues at coordinate 76,094,028 of NC_134949.1, read as the reverse complement.
GAATCACTACAGTCTCCCAAGTACTTATTAGATGTACTTTAAACATGTCTAAGTACCTAATGAAATGTGTACAATAGGGGTATGAACGTTCTTTACTTCTGGCTGTTTTGCCTACGTATGGCAAAAAAGGTCATGTAATTTCAGACATTTTTCTGAGGTGCCCGAGATGTGTGAGGAAGGAGGTGGTACCGGCTTGTGGATCTGAACACTTATCTTCCTTCTCAGTCTCTTTGACGGTATTGCTTCAAACCAAACATCTGCTATAGCTTTGTATGTAAATGTCTAGGATTTGCTATTAAGAGAGAGGGTGCTAGGGTATGAGAAATAGCTGGTTAGAGGCAGTCAGTAGTATCCCAAAAATTTTAGGAGTTTTAGCAGTTCAGTATGCACTAGTATGAAACATGTCCTCAGGATTATCAGGTAGCAAATCATGGTGTGGCTCCCAACCACAGCTATGTGTGCCACTACTTCTCTATCATTTATGATGTGCTTTTAGTTTAGCTTGTCCTTTTTTTAAACCTGCAGGCCCTTTCACTGGAGCCAGGGGTGGAGTCACTGCTTGACTTCAGCTGGAGCACGGCCTGTTCCCTTCGCACGCTGTGTGCCCTGCTCCATCACACAGCTGTCAAGCTGGGTTACAAGCAACACAAACCCCAGTGCTGATCAGAAAACATGCAAACACATGGGAGGGTACACATAATAATATCTTACATCTAGAGGCCCTGTCTCGCAAGATATGGAGCACACTAAACTCCCAGTGATGTCAAATGGGAGCTGGGAGCACTGAACATCTTTCAGATAAGATTGAGGTAGTGGTACAATGGCTGGAGAAGATTGGGATCCACTGGATTTAACACAATCTGTCAGTTAATCCTACGGTAAATGATTATCGACATGGTAAGAAAACACAGAGATGGCTGAAGGGTACAAAGATGAAGGTTTGAGGAAATTCTGAAGAAATCAATCAGTGCATCATGATACACTAAAAACAGAAATAATACCTTCGGGATGCTTCGAAAGAAGTTTCAGTTTCATTTACACTGTAAGTTATGGTAAGTGACATTTAGTAAGCAGGAAATACAGAGAATAACATTTTGTGCAAGTTTTCTATACAGGGAAACTGGAGTTAAGTACATATTCTAAGAACTCAACATCACTGGGTTTTTTTGTTCTTAAAGGGAAAATAAACAAGGTCTAATTAAAAGTATATAACTTTTCTACATACAACAGTTTCATATCTATAGTGTGTAGTGGCTAAACAGGAAAGTTATGTTGTTAAAAAATGTATTAAAAATGAAAAATGTATTGTAAAACCTATTAAAAATGAAATTCTCAATATTGCCTGGGCATATAAAAGGTTGACAAGCAATAAGTTAGCTTCTCCACACAGTTTTGCCAATGACCTGCAAAAGTTGGTAACTAATGTCAAATTTCTCCTGGAGCAAAGATAAGCATTGCAGATATGATTTTGCAAGGTACAAACACACTTTTGCATCAGAACACATTTTGAACCTGTTTAGAGCAGTAAGGCTGCATCAAGCCATGCACTACAACACCTAGGATTTTCTTGTCAACCTCCACTTCATAAGGATCATACCCATGAAATACATTTTGAAGAACGTGCAATGGCAGTAATGACATGAATGATTTTGCAGCTCCCTCTGTTTGTTAATTGACTTATTAACAGTGTTGAGGGTATGGAATAGCAGTCAAAGCAGTTCTGGACTAGCAATGGTGCTCGTGTCCAGGCATGGTGACACATCACTGCAAAGTGCAAAACCTAAAAGAGTAAGTTTATGCCAGGTAAATGGAAACAGACGTTAGAAGGGACTAGAAAAATTACATTAATGTGTTATTTGCCTGACTTAAAAAAAACCCAAACAAACAAATCCTCCCCTCCCAAGCCTATGAATCCTCCCGATGTAATATTTTACTGCTGAGACAGAAATGTCTGCTTGCCTTCTGGGATACCAGTAACTGCAGCTGCACTCATAAGCAGAGGATCCAAGTCTGGCAAAGGGCATAAAAATTCAAATAGCAGAGCCCTCGTAATGCCAGACTCGCATATTAAGCATCTTCCCAAAATGCCAGAACTGAGACATGTTGCTTTCTGTGCTGCACATCAGCTTTCTAAGAACTTTGGTAATTCATGCCTCCTAAAGTGCACAATCAGTGTGTTTCCTTCATGCACCAATCGCCAGAGAAGATATTATATCAGAGGTGAATAAGCTTTGTTGGTTATCTCAGAAAGGTCAGAGAGCCATAAATTGAGGCTCAAAACAGACATTGCTTCACCAAAATTCATCCTTTATTCAGCAGAAGCTTCCAGTCTTCTCTACAATGGAAAAAAGTTACAAGAAAGCAAAAGATGGAGTCTAATGAGAGATTAAAAAGAGGTCAGAAATTAGGTCAAACCAAACAAAAAAGAAGAAAACCTAAATTTCCTCTATTAAAACCCCCCAAACTTCTATCAGCAGAGCATTGCAATGGTAGAGAAAGGGCTAATGCTTTCATGTATACGTTTGGGAGTGCCCTCTGAAGTACAATTTAAGAAAAACTGGGCACAAGCCTTGCAAAACCCATTGCAATTCCATACCAGATTCAATATGCTTGCCATTATAATCAAATAGATTATCTGAATGAGCAAGGACTAATTTTAGGATCTCAGTTTCTTAAACTTTTCTTCCCCGGTTAGAAATTTCATTCCATGCTTAGCTTGACAAATACACTTTAATTCTCCCAAATTTTGAGGGAGTTTTCTGTGAGAACCTATGTTCATTAATAATCTCATGAATAAACACATATAAGGCCTTTGCTGAGCTGGGGCCTTCACAAATAAGGGGATTAAATATTTGGTCTTGTACTTTATTACCCTACTGAATCTGAAAGAGTGATGCAATTGCAGGGCATGGGAGTAGGCTGAAGGTGAAGCTCCTGAGGTTTCTAAAAAGCATATTTTATTTGCCCACCGGGATTAATAATCTTTGCTCTAATTTCTTTATTTATGGAAATGTGGCTATTTATACTGATTTTTATTCTGTACTATAAAGTATACATATTCCCCAAAATGGGGCATGGTAATTTCAAGTCTGAAATGGTAGGAAAAACCAAACTGATTAGATCGATTATTTATTTTTATAAGAATTTGAATATCTAAGCTGAAATAATACAGAAATGAATTTAAATCAAGGTTTTAAGGAAAGGTAAAAAACAGACCTTGTTGAAGTTTGGACAACTTCTATGCTAACTCTGGACATTTTAAAATAGATTAATGCATCTCTAACCAGGCCCAGATTCCCTCAGCTTACAAACTGAAAATAGAGGAGAAAAAAGGGATACAAAATCTGTAGGATACCACTGTAATGTCGGAATGAACCATTTCCTCTGCTAATATAGGCAAGAGATTTAATGCAAGACAAGGACTGATCACCTACACAAATACTACCCAGCAGTTTGGAGGAATTTATTCCCGTCCCTGCAACCAGCCATAGCAGCACAGCAGCGCTAGCAGGTATGCTGACCTTGGCTACTGACATTTATCTGGCCGACCGTTTCTCCATCTGTGGATAATGCCCTTCAGTGCTTTCTATGAGTTACTGTGATTGCAACTTTTTGGTAAGTAGCTGTACTTGTAATCCTTCTGAGGGGAGCACTGACTTTTCCTAATTTTTCTTGAAGCCTTCCATAGCTTGAGGGCAGAACAGGCCATTTAGGAGGATTGATTTTGTAATTCTTGTGTTTCCCATGTTTTTCACTTAGTACATAACAACCCGTTTGCACAGAAACCAGTTCAATGTACAGAAAAGGTATACCAAGTGAAGGGCTTCCACTTAGCCACTCTGCTTGGTGGTCTGAGAAGGCCTGGTATGGATGAGGGGAATACGTGTGTCCGCATATTCCCCACATCTGTCCCTGTATAGACTTAATAACTCAGCTCTGAAACAGGCTCAGCTGAATCACTGCATCTGGCTAGCCTCATGCTTCAGTGTTTAAGAAGTCTCTCTAGCTGATTGCTCACTGGGAAAACAAAAAGCCAGTTCCTTCTCTAAGGTTTGTAATGTATCTGAGGCATGCCTTGTATAACTGGGAAGAACTGAGATCTGGCCCGTAAGATTTACCCTGGCCAAGATCTCTTACAGAAAGATACACTAACACGCTTTCTTTCCCTAAGATCTCAAACCAGTGACAACCCTGGCAGTAGGACAGACAGCTCTCACTGCAGTCAACCACAACAGCAACAAGATACTCAAGCCCCATGATGGGCTTTCACAACGATGCGTTGCAGGATTACCCCAATATAACTGGGGCTGAAATTGGATCCATCGTTACTAATACTGTGTTGCTATACCTGAGTTTATTGGGGAATTCACCTAGCCTGCATTTCATCCCTGGATCAGTAGCTGCGTTAGTCATGCATGTTGAATAACATGGAAAGGGATTTAAGAGAGTAAATAAGACCTTTATTATGGTTTTGTAAAGTATAGGATCCACTCAGTTAAATACCTGAAGTATCCTTCTGTATTCATCTGTCTTTCAGGCAGTCTGAAATTATCAGCAAAACATAACCATGTCTGCATCAGCTATATCACAGTACCACATTATAGTTTGCAATGAAAAGAAAGTCACTCAGTAAGGCCTGAGATGCTTGCTAAAACCTGAGTTACCTGTTTGGTTATGTACAGACTGCTAATCAACTGACAATATGATCTTAATCCCTCTTGAACAAAGTGAAATTTAAACAGTATTTCATAATCTTTCTCTAGTATCTTTCTAAGATTTCTCTTTTTGTCTAATCTTCCTAAGATTCCGTATCTTTCTCTAGAAAAAATTTGATTCTTTCTCAAATATATCTTTGAAAACAATTGCAAGAATAATTTCAAGGTACACTCTACTCACTCCTTGTATTTTCTTAAACTACTCAGAAAAAAAAAGCCTGATTGTGAAGTCAAAATCTCCATTATATGTCTCAAAGAATTTAACTGTGCTAAGTCACATAATCCTCTTCCTTCAAAGCTTAAACTCACATATAATTAAACTAAAGTCAGTCTTGCCTTGGCTCCAACTGTACCTGCTACTCCAGTGAGATCATACGTTTAGAATAGCAGACAGTGAAATATGGCTGGGGAACAAAAAATGCCACACATACTAACATAGGAAAAGCAAAAATATCCAGCCTGCAACATTGCTGTAAGAAAAAGATGACAATGGAGGTTACTATTCAAGGGATGGGGCAACAAAGTATAGGTGTCTCTGACAAAATTCACCCTTTCTCCTCAAAAAGCTAATTAAGAAGAGTTTGGCTTGGTAGTTTTAAGGAAACAGAACTGATCTTTAAAATCAAAGAACAAGTCTTGGGGTTACAGCACATCCCTTCCACAGCCTCTGCCCTGCATAGGCTGGAAGAGTGGTTGCTGCCCCACCTAGTCTCCGTAGGAAGTTCTCATTCACGGGGTCTGAATCTATGTGGATCCCGAGGCCTGACCTCACTAGCAGTTCCCTTTTCAGCAACAGCTTCTTCAGAGCCTTTAGTCTTTAGGTATTCGTTGTCCTCAGGCTGCTTTCCGAACGTGTTACTGTGAAGAGTAACACTGACTTCCGTAGGCAAGGCTTGGGCAGTTACCAGGGAAAGGGAAAAGCATTGCTCTCATGTTATTATATCAGCTTTTTTTTTCTGCTAGCAGCAGCATCACTGAGTGGTAAAGAGAGCCTTCCCGTATGCTGGTACCCCTCCCCACCACCACCACTCGAATGAAGAAGCTCCAGCCTGCCATGCTTTCACAGGTGTGTACACTTCAATTATAGTGAGTAGCGTAAATCCAGAGCTGACTCCCACCACTGAAGACTATTGGATAACAGGAATAGTACATGCTTTCTATTCAGGTCATTTGCTAGGGCTAATACATTAGATATTAATCACCAGATTATCCTCTTTCCCTTCCTGAGGCGGTCCGCTCTGAACCGTGAACAGAACAGCAATGAAAATCCTGCATAAGTTTGCAGGTGACGCCTCCCAGAGAGGATCTGGGTGATGATAATCGTTTAAGATGCAGTTCTGAGACATGAAGTTTACATTTCTCACAGCAAAACCCAACTACCTCCTGCTTAAATGAATACAGCAATTAATAGCTACATGAAACATACTTGCTCCAGTGAACTTTTCCCTCCAGTGTCTGCATCTCTCCCAATATAGCAAGGAGAAGTGATGACTTGCCACAGCCAACTTGACCCACAATCATTGTCATCTGACCTATGATAATAATAATAACAAACACATTTTCAAAAAAGAAATAAACCCAGTTCTACTCAAGTCCACAAGGCCCAACTAGATCCCGTTCTAGAGCATTTGAAATAGTTGGTTAAATTTGTTAGCATCCACTATGTGAATGGGCAATATTGCATATATTCATCTATGGAAATATACATTAATGGACAGTACAAGTACATGCTAATCTCCGAAGGAATGAGACTATTGCTTTGACAGATATTATCATACATTGTATGGGAGTGTGTTACTTTATGGAAGTTATTTAGGGTCAAATGATATAAAGTGGGAAGTGATTATTCAGTCTGTGGTTCCATGAAAATTCGTGCCAATCTAAAAAGTGGTTGCAACTGAAAGAAGTTCCATTACTCTTTTCTGCTTTGCTGCACTCCTCCTTCCCTCACTACCACTTTCCTACCTTCAGTCCTACTCCGTAGTGGCAATGGTGCTTCTCAGATCTTCCCGTTAACTAATTGAACTCACTGACTCTGCTAGCTAGTGCATTTGCCAGGTAGGTTTCTCACCAGCTGGGGAGTTAATGATCTCATTCCTTCTAAAGGAGGCAAAAATCTTAGACTGGCTCACCCAGCTTGTAAACCCATGGCCTTAGATTGTAAACTCCTTGGAGCAAAGACCTGCTGGTGGTGTATGTTGCACTGGGCCAGCACAAAGAAGCGTTGTTTATCCCTGCATAGGACACCTAATGCTACAGTGAAACAAATGGTACAGACTTTGGGATTACGTATAGTACTTTGGAATTACTTCATAACTATGTGATATCGAAGATGTGTCAACCTAACGTAATAAGCTATTTTAAAACTATGCACTTGATAGGATATAGAAATAAAATATAAGACTATTTAATAACATGAAATACCAACAGACAGTGCTAGGAATTTTACAGTAATACCACTACTACTACCACCACCACCACTACTAATTTGCTACTTTTTGCACTTGCTATGTAAGTCTTCCAAAACAAATCAATGTTTTGTAAAGCTGTGAAACTCCTAGACAAAAGACACTGAGGATGTGAGAAATGACAGGAGCTCAGCTGGACAAAGAGAAATTCATTGAAAGAGAAATTAATTGAGGATTTCTTGACAGACAGACTGCGTGAGGCTCAAGGAATTCTCTGAGATGAAAATAGTTGTGAACCGGGAGACTGTAATGTTGAAGAATGGTAGGAGAAGTGTAATGTATGACTGCTGTGACCCTGTGCACCCGCTGGTAGCCACTGCTGGAAATAAAATACTGAATTAGATGGACCCTTGGTTTGAATGTGTCTGGAGTTCTCCCTCTTTCTTTTTTTTTTAATTTGTCTATTAAAAATAATTAATTTTTTGGCAACCATCCTTTTCATATTTTTCTTACTCTTGACTTTGTTCCTGCTGTTATAAAAACTATATAAACTATATAGGTATATAAAAACCATGTGGGTTTTTGTTTATTTATAGTACTTTAGGTTAAAGATATAGCTGTATGACCAATATAGTTCATGACCTTGTATACATTTTTAATCTGCATTTTTTCTTATAAAAATCTAAATGTGTGGGTTTGTGCTTTTCACAACATCAAGAAATGGAATTAGTAGCAATTTGATATTACATATTTCATGTTTAAGGTGTGCATTACCTGTTGGGATTCTGATGTTTATGTTGGACAATGTAGCTAAACCACTTCCCCATGAAAAGTATCCATTGGTCACCTGCAAAACAATTACCACATGTCAGATACATAAACACATGAGGGAAAAAAAATAGAATGTCTAGTTTGGATTTAAAATATGTTACTAAAATAAATCTGTGATTAATAGACATGGTGAGGTATGCTCATACACAAAAAAAGCAAGTTAGGTTAGTAAAGATTGCCAAACTCAGAAAAGTTTGTGAATAAGAAGTTATACACACAAATATATATATACTGTATGCAATGCAATAAAGGGATGATCTTGAGATGAACTCTATTTACCAAATACTTTCATTCTGTCAAGGATAAGATTAAGGACTAAGAATAATGGTGACAAGACCTCACAAGTGACAATCTAAATAGCATAGCTTATCAAGGAATGAATCATTCTGCATATTGTGATATATGGTCCCTTGTGAGTGTATTCCCAAAGTACAAATTGAATATTCACAAGGTTTACGCTGGACATAAGAAAAATGTTCCCCAGTGGACCCTAGCCTTTTTGTGCATACTTCCTTTGGAGTTGACAGGGCCATGAAACATTCTTTGCACAGAGCACATATGTGGGGAACAGTTGGCCAACATGACTTAAAATAATGTCATAATAAATAACACGTCATAATAAATATCAAAAAATTACTTAAAAGTTTTGATCTCGGTTCTAAGAGTGAAAGAGAAGTGCATGAAGTGAAAGTGTAAAAAATCTATGTTAATTTCTGAATATCAGATTTTCTGGGTTTTGTTCCTTTAGACTCATGATGCCTCTTTGCTTCCTGAGAAGACAGGGAATCACTATAAAGAGCTGGTCTGAAGCGAATTCTTCTCACTTTATTTTTGGCTAAAATGCTAATTTATTTAAGGGCTTGTTCTTGCAATGGACAATTTGCCTTTGGAAGAACAGCAGCAATTGGACACTATCTGGTACTGTTGCAGGAGGACCTGCTCCTCGTAAAGAATGACGATGTTTTCAAACCACCTTAATTGCGATATCATCTATCTCCACAGGACGTGTTTGCTTCCTTGTTGGTTGTTCATAGCTTTCAAGCTGATACCTCAAGGGCTGCCTCCTGTTGATGGCCTTGGTGTGCTACATAGTGAAATGAAGAGAGGAGAAAAGTTGGAATTCTCAAGAGAGGACAGCATTTGATTCCCTATAAAATAGACAATCCATTCCCTTTCCTCCCACCATTCTAGGTCACAAGAAGAAACCAGAAATATGTGTGATAATACAGACACACTACTGCGATGCACATATTGTAATGTTTTAAACACCCTTAACTGAAGCACGGGAAATACCTGATTTTTGGTTTCCCACGCATAACCATCCCAATTTTCAGCTCTGTCATCCTCCTCAAACTACTAGGTATGTCTGCCTTACCTGAGGTAGCTCCAAACAAAGCTATGTCAGTAAAAGTGTAATGACGTGCAGAGTTACCAGTTTGGTTCTTGGAAGCAGAATAGCTTCAGGAGCGAGAAGCGTATCAAATTAGCTTGTGCAGACTACTTCACTAATGCATAATAATGATTGTGGAGCTAGCTCATTCAGAGCTACCTGTGGTATTTGTAAGTGCCACTGTACTGAGCTGAATCGGCGTAATCTTAGTGATTCCTTAGAGCTGGGCTGTCTACAGTGAATGATTTAACTTTTACAGATATTACCTTTATTTTTCCCTCTCCCCATCATCTAGACTTTGTCTGTTTCTCTCTATAGGGCTGGGCAAAAGGTTGACAAGAGAAGCAAAATAAATGCTGAAACAATTTCATTTTTGTTTCCTTTTTTATAGCTGTTAAGCCAGAAAAACAATAAAAATGTTGTTTCAGGTTGGCAAACTAATTTAATCTAGCTCAAAATAAAACTTATTTTGGACTAATCCTTTCTTTCTGTTGCCGTCTTCAAGTTTCAGTCACATTTCAAATGATATAATCAGTTCGAAACAGCTGAAAAACATCAAAATGAAAAAATATCTTTTCCCAAATCATCTCCCTTGGGTTTTTTTGCCCTCAAATTTTACTCAAATTCATTATATGTTTAGCACTCCAAAACCAGCATTTTGGACTGAATTCCTGTTTCACAAAGTTTGGTGTTGTTTTTCCCACCTCCAATTCTGAATTTCCCAGAGCAGGAATCGGTCCTACCTAAAGATGCCCAACATACGATGGGTTGTACTGGAAATATACAGTACAAACCCCATAACCACAGGAAATGCACCTGGGCCTTTTATAAAAACTGAGAATTTGAACCATGTGTAATTGTGTTGGTGTATTATGGGGTTTTTATTACTACTGGCACTTCAGCAATGCTTAAATGTGTTTGGGGACCCTTTATGTCATAGAAACATGGAGATCCTGACATAGAAGAGGCAAAATTGGGCAATGTTAGGGTCAGGCTAGAAGCCAAAACTCCTGAGCCCTATCAGCTAGTCCATTGGCCTTGTAGGGGGCTATATGGCCTTTCTGCTTTGAAACTCAGTGTCATAAAGCAGAACTTACAAGTCCTGTGTGCTTCTTACAGGATTCATAGGCTACAGAGCTGTCCCCACCTCTCCAGCTGTCATCTCCAATCTCATCACTCAGGAGAAACTCATTCAGCTTCTGTACACTTGAAAGAAAACAGGACAGTGAGTTAAATAAACCCAGGTTTCCATGAGTACATTTCCATTTTTGTGCAGTCCAGCCAGCAGGATGTATCAGAAGTGTTCCAAAAGAAGTTCATGGGATACTTTTGGTCTCCTATTGGACTGCCTGCCACCCTGATGGCAAGTGAAAAAATATTTGTGTGGAAGAAGGACAGATCAAAATAATTAAACATCGTACTGGTAGCTGGGAATGAAAAGGAGAGCTAGTCATGTGAGTGCCACTAGAACTCTGTGAGAATGGTTTCCATCTTGGCAGACTTATCTCTTCTGTGCCTTTCTCATGCCTGCACACAGTCAGGATGCATAAATGAGTCCTCCACCCACCTACATCTTCTGAAAATGCCAATGCACTAGGTGCATCCTGAACACAGCTTTTGCATACACTGCATGCAAAGAGGACTGAACACTGCACAAATCGGCACAGCCATGGCCAGCCTTGCAGAAATACAGCAAGAGCTCTCTTTGCCTACTTCTTAAATCTGTCCCCTGGGAAACACAGCACACAGGTTCAATTCATTCTTCATCACAGAAGGATTTGATTCTCTTTCTGCCACACTTCCTTTCAGAGTGCCGTAAGCACCTCGCTCTTTATCGATCTGGGGAAGGGATGAACAAAAGCACCCAGCGGTCATGGTGAAGCTATGTTACTTTGCAAAAACTAAAATCAAGGTGCGTTGAGCCAGAGACTGAGAAAGCAGAAGGACATATGACTTCAGTGATTTGAACCTTAATCTGCAAATGGGAAAGCAGTCCTGTTTCAAGGCCTGTCTGAGCATTTCGTATGAAATACAAGTTCAAGCCACAGAGGTACTGGTTAGCAAGAAAGCACTGCTATTGTCATTATTTCCTCCTGCCAGTATACCTGTTCCTATCTCCTCTTTTGAACGGAAAATGTATGTGTCTAACTCCCATATCAGAATTTCAGTCTTACATAAGTGCATCAAGCAAGAATTTATCTTCTTGTAGAGTATAAGAGATCTCGTTCTGATCATCTGCCTAAGAAGACATCAACCATTACTTTGTATTTGAATCAGGATGGGTACCCTCAAAGCTTTCATGGTACTAGAACTACTCTTTACAATAAAATGGAGATTCTGACCAAAGGATAAGCACTTAATCATAACACAAACAAGTGCATACTTATATACATGTATTTGATTGATGATAGAGCCATGGAGTGGCCAAGCACGCATTCTTCATTCTTCACTCGGGAGACGTGATGTTCATGGGAGAAAGATATTAGGAAATAAGTTTGCCAAAGGGTAAAGTTTGTTTTGGCAAATATGGTCTTTAAATAATGTCCTGAGGGATGGCCAGCAGTGCTCAGGAAAATGTACACCGTTTTGATATTAGGGCTATGCTAAACATAGTGCAGAGATGTAGAGGCTGGGATGATTTATAAAGGAGACTTGAGATTTTCCACTAGTCAGGAATAATTTTCAATGTAAGGAAAATCTCTCATGCGGCCTTGCTGCTGCTTCGATAAAAATAAACCCTTTTTTTTTTTTTTTTTTTTTTTTTAAAGCGAGTGTGGTACTGGCAAATGACAGCTGTGGAGCCTGCAGTCCCCTTGACTGCTATTTGTTATTACCGTTACCCACCAAAAAGAGGCAGTGGCAGGAGCAATGCAATACCTTGCCAATGTGCCTTAGTCTTGGCAAGAAGGAACTATGTTTGTGGGTGGGAAGGTTAGTTTGGTCTTCACATCCTGCTAGTGCTTGGCATCTGACACGTTACTGCCAGTCAGGTGTCAGTTTGTGCCTCTTGGGACATCTTGGCAGTGTGTATGTCTACATAACTGCCCCATGATAATGACTCTTTCCATACAGACCACTGACGCAACAGCCAAAAGTCTGAAATTTGACTTACTACCAACCAGCTCCCTTGAGATTAAGTGCTCTATAGCCCAGCATGAAGGAAGTTGTTTTGTCGGGCTATTTGCAGAAATAAATGCCTGGAACATATAAGTTCCTTATGAAGCAACATATTTTATGAGTTCCTTTAACTTTTTTTTTTTAAAATCTTTTCCACTTCATGCCAACTTCCTCGCTGTCCTGCCACGCAGATCCCTAACTCTCATAGACTGAACTCCCACGTGTCTGCCTTGCCATGCTTCCTCTCCTGAGTCTCTTTACTGCCATTCAGGGGAACAGCATTTCCTCCATAAGAGAAGTCCTGTAGGGCTCAGTTTCCCTTGAGCAACTAGTCCTTCAGTGTCCAATGTTCCTCCATCCACTCTCTTTCCTAAGAGAGTCCATGCTAGTGCTAGACAATGAGAAGCAGGACAATATTAAATTCTCACTTAAAGCACAATGCACCCTTTGTGGAGGTAGAGTTAAGCCAGTTGCTCTTCCTTGCATCAGCAGGGCCAGTCTTGCTAGACAGCTTCACGTCAGTCTCTCATCTTCCTCTGTGTTGACAAGAGCCCAGAAAAGTACTAGGTGAGAGTGATGGTGGGTGGCCACACTGTGAGAAGAGGAGCATATCCCAAGGAAGGGCAGTTGGGCTCTGAATCCAGTCTGCCAAACTTGGTGAAATTATAAAAAGTTTCTTATCTATGAAATTATATACAGTTTCTTTGTCTCTGTATCATGCAGTAAAAATAAATGGTTACTCTGATTTCTCTCACATTTTTGAACATCCGAGTCCCACCTCTAAATCCTCTTCCACATGAGCAGGTAGAAAAACAACCTTTTTCTCCAGCACCTTCCCTGTTGTATTACTGAAGGTAGGCGTTCAAGAGTTGGAGAAACTAGAAGGGCTACTTACCTTACGATAGCCTTGACTGCAAAACGAACCACAGTGGAGAGCAGGAACAGTGGTGTGACCAGGATGTGAAACAATGACAGTGATGCAAAGGCCTGGGCGGGCTGCAGCGGCTTGTCATTGGTATACGCGTAAGTCACAAAGGTCTGTCACATCAGGAAAAGAGCATGTCAGGATAAAGACTCTTGAAAAAGATGGACAAAGACAGCAAGCGAAATATTTTGCTCAACTAAGGCCAATAACTATATACCTCAATGTATTGGGAATCCCAGTAAATTGGAGAGCAAGGTGTCTTCTATTAAAGTGAAAAAGATTTTAAAAACTTGCCAATGATTTCAAGAGATTTACACATTTAAGAATGAAAAAAATTTCTTTATAAAATCAAAGCATTTAGTTTTGTAAAGTTTTGTAACTGACTTCAGGGTTTAGAGGAAACACACAAGCCAGAAAAATCAGTAAGAATCTAATAAATCTTATGGTTTTTTTCACAGATGCAGAACTATGGTCATATTTCATCCAATTCTGGTACACACTGTCAGCGTACTCTGAGTAATGCCCTCAGAATTTGGTCTATGAAGACTCCTTACTGACCGGCATGCCATAGTTCCTCTGGTGCATTAGGCTGAGATTTAAACCTGGCCAGAGGACAAGCAAAATTTATTTCTTCTTAAACTGCAAAGTACCCTTTCTTGAAAGCTGAAATGGTGGCTTATACTGTATTTTGAAACAGGAATGATTTTTGCTGCTAGACAAAAGAAAAGCAAAGCCACCCAAAAACCTTTCAAAATGAGGGCTTCTCAAAATGGGTCTTCTTTCAAGTCACAATGATTTTTTTCTTTCTTTCTTTCTTTCTTATAGTAAAAATTTATATTTCTTTTTGTTTTTACCAATCCAAACGACAGCTGGTGAAATACCAGCGCTGGGAATGGGCAATTCCAGTGTCATGCTATCCTACAGTTAGTGGGGGCACATTAACTCATCTGCCTGTTTTGAGGAATATGTCCTACAATAACAATGGTGCCCTTTCTTTCTTTCTTTCTTTCTTTCTTTCTTTCTTTCTTTCTTTCTTTCTTTCTTTCTTTCTTTCTTTCTTTCTTTCTTTCTTTCTTTCTTTCTTTCTTTCTTTCTTTCTTTCTTTTTTTCTTTCTTTCTTTCTTTCTTTCTTTCTTTCTTTCTTTCTTTCTTTCTTTCTTTCTTTCTTTCTTTCTTTCTTTCTTTCTTTCTTTCTTTCTTTCTTTCTTTCTTTCTTTCTTTCTTTCTTTCTTTCTCCCCCTCTCTTTTTCTCTTCCTTTTTCTAAGGAAAAGTGAAAAAAACATATCTTACTGCAAGAACAGCTGCTATTGGTATGGCCGCATTCATAAAAACTGCGAAAGAGAAATAAAATAGGCGTCAGATTATATGAAATAAGAAAAAACAGTTTTACAATTAGTTGTATGGCACTAGAAGAATCCAGTTATTTCCAACTCAAGTAATTAAAACTCCCAAAGGAAAATTCCTCTGCAGGAAGAAATTTCCTTCCATGACAGAGAGAGATCTTAAACACACAAACAAATAAGCCAAGGAATTCTCTCATTTGTGTACTTTAGCGAACTGGGATAAAAAGTTTTATGCACAATTATTATGCAACACAACTAAAACATTACCCTCTCAGCTATTCTACATTACAGAAAATACAATTTCTTTCAGACACTCGTTTATCTTTGCTGTAATCGGAGCTGCTAATATTACCTGGAGCCTCCTTACTACAAAGCAACTCATAACTCTCATGTCATAATGAAGGTGACAGATAACTTACTACAAAAAAACCCAACAAGACATGCTCTATATTTTCAAGTTTCTGTGTTATATATTTGTCATGCCTTTTTTATTTTAACCACATTCCACACACACAAAAGAAGTGTTATAGGCACAGCTGTATCTCGCTTTAGCTGAAGTCAGGAGGAATGCTGACATGAACAGGATCCACTTCTGAGAGCTAAAAACATATTTACTTACTGGAAAGAGATGTATGAAGTGCAAAGGTTTTGAGACTGGTGAGTTCCTTCATTCTCGTTTCTTCCACGCTAGTACAAAATATGTGCTCCCAGGCATACAGCTTTAATAACTTAATGCCTTTTAGTATTTCATTGGTTTTCTTTAATCTCTCAGTAGAATAGTCCTTCATTTCAAAAGAAAACAAGGATAAGAAATTGATAATGGTTTGTAGTTTTAATGAGAATGTTCTTTTCCCTTCACTTCTGTGGTAAAATTCATTAAAGATTTATAATTTTGTTTGTTTGGGATTTTGTACAGGCTTTCAGTTGTCATACTGAGTAAAACAATATACAATTTTGTGTTCTTTGGAGATATTAAAGTGCTTACAATCATGAAGGGAAATTAAGTGACCCTGTTCTGAGAAGAAAAATAAAACAAAACATCCAAATCCTTCAAATAGAGGGTGAAACACAGGGAGGTGGATTACTAGGTCAATGGTGTCCGTAACAATAGACAGATGACTACACGTGTGTAATTGCTAATACAAGATTCATTCTGGGATTCATACATAATAGTAATGAAAATAGGTGCGAAATTTATTGCTATATTTAGCTAATTGCTCCTCACCATAAAACAGTAATCATAAGTTTTGGTAAAATCATAATCCAAAAGATGTTACGAGTCAGAGGAACTCAGAAAAGAGCAAAAAGAAAGATTCAGACTATTTCTGAAATTATGCAAAAATAAATCCTGTGTTGATATTAATTGGCACAACTCAACAGGATTGAAGTGTGCTGAAGATTAGATCCACGTATGTATAATTTGCTTACTGAATATTAAGGTAACAAGGATCTTTAAATATTTGAAACATCAAAGGCTGATTAAAAAGTTCAAGGATCATGAGAATAAAGTTAAAAATTAGACAAAGTATCAGAAAACATTTCTAACTGGTGAACTAAATTAGAGATCAAAATAAACTTACAGCACTGAAGAACGTACAATAGATATTAATCCAGCAATGCCAGCTGACTTTTAGGGAATACCAAAGCTTGGGGTGAGAGAATAAAGTCTCTAGCCATTTCAGAGAGGGGTTGTACACATCCTTTAATACTGCCCTCCTATAATTTATCAGTCATTTGTAGTGTTTGCTAACATCCTATGAAATACAGTATCTGAATGTAGGAATAACACCCTTTCATGTAATTGAATTCAGATGAAACCATGCTAGTTGGGTGAAAAATACTCAATTCAGAGAAGGCAGGTCAAGGCCCACATTTTTCAGATTCTTGACTGACAAATGTTAGGAAGGAAGAGATGCTGAGCCACAGAAAAACAGAAGGGGAGGGACGATGGAATTAAGGGACAGCTCGCCCAAACCTCCGCAATGAATGCTCACTAACAACAAGAACGCCTGGTTCCCTGTTCTTGTTTCTGGATCACAAATGTCACTGAAATAATTTACTTACGAGAGTGCTCTTCTGAGCCTCAGCCAACTTCGTAGCTATGAAGTACTGTATCGGGGCTAACAGTACAATGACAGCGGCACCGACCAAGGCACTCACTCCAAGTAAATTATAGAGTAGGATCACACCCATTATTATCTATGAAGAAAAAAGCAACATAGAAAGAAAAGTAGGTTTCAATATGCCAGAATGATAGCAAGAAAAAAATATTTGTTCTTCTAATAAACAGTTAAATGGTTCGTAGGAATCAGCTGAGCCCGTACTTCAGAAGATCATGTTTGGAAAGTGTGGGAAATGAACCCAGAAGCCTTTATTTTTGACATTAACTGCATAGTTTGTGTTAGTGCCTCATAGTCCTAATTCCAGATGAGGTTTCCACAGAACTAAAGGGGCACTAAAATGATGGTGCTTGCCCCAAGGCATTTTACAGAATCACTGCCCTCAAGTCTTATTTACACTAGAGCTCCTTACATCACTCTGGAAGTATTCAAAGGTCTTAGGAGGGCCATGTATCACATTTGCATTCTGTCATAGTGGTCCTCTTGCAACTGCAGACAGAGGCACGTCTAAGACGGGCACTGAAGCATGATGCAGATGTGCTGGGAGTGACACAAACCTGAGCTTGTGCATCAATACCATGTACTCTGTAGGAAAGTACCAAGATGCTACCTTAGCCCTACAAAGGGTTTGGGAACACTTCCCACAAAGGTTTACCTGGGAAGGCTCTGATTGAACTACCGTGATTCTGGTTCCCGTGTTAATACAAGCTCTACTACATAAGTATTTTTATAAAAAGCTCCACTTTATGGTACAGAGATGTCCTCAGTAACAGGACATACAGAACTAGTTCCCTACTTCGTATTTATGCTATCTCTTCAAGGAGTCAATTCTGTCTTTAAATCTGCCTTCTTATTATACAGTATCAGAAATAAGAATCAGTGGAGTTCAACATTTTGAAAGCATTATTTAGCTTTTCAGGCTTCTGTAATGTAAATTAGCATACCTACATGCCATTTTCTTAGCAAAATAATACAAGGTTACAAGTAGCAATTTGTACTTGGGGTAAACTGAAGCCCTTACTGGGGGCCTGATCCTGCAATGAGTTTTTGTTCTTGATAACAGGCCATAATTGGTGGATACACAATGTATTTTCTAAGATTCACTGCAATCTTCAGCAGGCTATGGCTATATTGGCTCACACTGGAAAGATCTAAGTTCAGTATTTGCCACAAGCTGTTCTGCTTGAGGAGGGGACAGCCTTGACAATTGCTGTTTCTTAGGACATCCCTTGAAGCTCAAGTCCTTCGCATAAGGCAAGGCAGGAGAGTCCCACCACCTTTTCCAGAGTGGTATGGTTATAATCCAGCTCATAGTTACCAAGGGTTAGTTTTTTCCCTCTTTTTTTCCAAAAAGCGGCGGATCCAGCTAATCGGGCAGAAAGACGTATTACCACAACACCAGTGTCATTGGTATCAGTTGCATAGTACTTTGAGAAGGAAGTAGCAAGTATACTCCTTTCAATTTTATTGCTGGAGCAGAGGTGTAAGGTTATTGCTATGACTGATAGAGCTGAAGAGCAGAAGGAGCCCTCTATAGCCTAGGCCACAGATGCTCACTCACCAAGTTCTTCAGCAGGGGCAAATTCATGGGTGATGCTATGCTTATTCCCGGACAAAGCTATGGTCAAGCTACCCCCGTCCTCCCTGTCTCCCGACTGCCTGAAGGTGAACTACAGAAACCAGCAAAATCATCAGAAGCTTCCTTTTACAGCAGTGGTGAGGAAGGCCATTACATTTCTACAGTGGCTGAGACAGAGACTTGATTAAAGAGACAAATGGGTGGTGAATTTAGGCTACATATAATCATTCACTAGCCACAGGAATCAGACCGCCTGTTCATTTAATAACATTCAAAGTATTAACAGCAACACTTCCAAGTAAACCTGGATATGAAACAGTGACTTAAAATGAAACCCTCTGTACTTCAGTTACCACGCAAACGTTTTTGTCTTTTTCTCCATAAATTATTTTATGACTCTCTAAACCCTACCTGATCCCAAAACAGACACATAAACCCAGTATTTGTTTCCATTAGTAGTAGTAATATTGCTGACTATTATAATGGATTACTGATATAGTTCCAGGAATTTCAGCAAAACTGATCTACTATAAGAGTGGCTTCTATCCCTTTTTAAACTTGTTTAATGTTGGCAGGATCACCTATAGGTAAGGACCATGCCAATCCCACCCCATGCTAAAATTTTGAAGGTGCTACAGGATTCCAAGCTTCATGGAAAATCAACGTGGCATAGGTCATTAAGTCGTTTAGCACTTTTGAAGATTTCTTTCAGGCTAATAATTTTTACCTTTCCTTCCTACAGATTTGCCTACAGATCTTTCCCAGCCTTGTTAAGAACCAGATGTTTATAGTAACTAAGCTTGTTTAGATGAAAGCTCCTCTGAGCATTTTGTGCAGCGCACTGTCAGTGCTGCTGTCAGTCACTGAGCAGGATTCAATTGCTTTTTGCTCCTGCCACAAAAAGCAGTTACAAGTGGACACTTCAAATGCAATACTTGGCACCGGTCAGATGCCTGTGCTGCTGCCATGTGGCAGAAATAAAAGCAATGACTTGTGTCAGTAGTGGAAGAAATACGAGCAGGGAAAGGATGGCAGGTCATCGTTCTTAAAGTCACAGACCATATCCATGACATGGAAATCCTGCTTAAAAAAATCCTCTCTCTTTACTGGCCCTCAGAAAGACAGCCTCCCAGCCCCTGGGGGAGATGATGGACCACGTTTCTGCTTGTTAGTCCTCCTGGCAAATGAGTGTGAAGTCCAGGTTCCCTTCTGGATTTTGTAGTCATCTCACAGACATACACCCTTTTCAACCAGGTTGGAGGATCTCCGAAATCAGGCCCTTACTTTGATGCTCTACCTGAACAGGCATTGCCCACAGATTGGGGCACAGGAACAAGAACCACATTAATTGATTTGTTTCAATGGCAACCAAGTTATTGATTTGTCCCAGCGTCATCTCTCCCATGGACAAGTTGGATGTGGAAAGCCTCAGGATCTTATTATATATCATTGCCTGTGGGAAAGGAACAAAATGGAAGATATGAAAATGATATCATTATAAAACAACAGTAGTAACAGGACGTTTCAAACAGCAGTATCAGTCTTTACCTAAGACAGCCCTTCTCCCAGTCTCTCACCTGAGACAGAGAGAGATGGAGACAGAGTGAGAGAAAGCACAAGAGAGAGAACTGACTTTAAAAAACTCCAATTCCTCTTAAAAGGTTTGTTGCTTAATGCAGACCTAAAATAGAACAAAATGACAAGAAAACATCAAACTTTAGGAGATTGGGCAAAGATCTTTTTTAATAAACTTTTGGTGAGCCTGCTTTTCTGTGACGCTGTCTGTCAGAGAGATCCTTGTTTCTGATAAAATAGTTAAACTCATGCTATGAAGTTTTGATCAGGGTGGGTATGTATTCTTTGGGGTTTCTCTCCTTTACCTGGCCATCTATTTCCATAAGATTTGTAGGAGCTTGACAGGGTTTAAAATTAATCCGGGTTTATAGCTACCAGAATTTTAAAGACAAATGTTGTGAGCCCAGTTCGCAGTTATGACCAAATAGCAAACACTGCAGCTTCAAGGAATTTTTTAAAATACTTTGTGCTCTTTGCCCCGTTTTGTCCACAAGCAAGGTAGATCCTGTAGAATTAATCAGAAATGCCTACAGACCATGGTGAATTACATCAGCTGCATATGGTCCTAAGAGTCCCCATTCTGGCAAGTGAGAGTCACAAAAGCACAAGGGAATAATCAGGCACTCTTTCTTCACCAAGTCTGTACCATCTATCCTGGGAGAAGGCAGAAAATGTTTGAAACAGCTACATCAATCACAGTGCGCACAAAAACCAGAAGCTTCCATGCTGAGATGATATTCCTATGGTTAGTTACACCTGGCAAAACATCAGTTCCAGCTTCTGTTTTGCACACAGTGCTACTGCTGTCTGTGGAGTTTCGTCTGCGGAGATCCCTGCTACAACCCACCCACATTCTGAGCTGGAGCTGCTGGCTCCAGTTCATAAACACGACTTTCACAGAGGGCTAATGGATGCCGCTTTTAGAGACACAGTTCTGGAGATGAATCACTCCTGTCCCATCCCACAGGGCTCTGTGCACAAGGGCATAAATATTCAGAATCACCACTCATGATACATGGACAATGTTCCCGTAAAACGTAGCTCGGCCAAAGATACTCTGCAGATGACTTTGTTCACAGTCAGCAGAAGTAACCTCATAAGCGAATGAACAAAGCAGATGCAGAGCCAAAACAACACTGCTTATCTTCATATACCTAACGTGATCTGCAAAGATATGTTCTTATATGCACAGAGTGAGTGTTAAACTTCTACATGTTAGTATGATGGTTTTAGATTTTAGCAAAAGGAATTGCTGCCATCAGTTTGGCTGTGTCAGTGATACTACTTTTTCTAGCTTTCTGTATAAAAATACAGTGCATATCTTCCCTCAAACAATTGTTAACTGAGTCTTCAGATAAAGAACAAGACAAATGAAAGTACAAAGCTGGAGCTATTATTAGTGAAATAGCTGGAGCTATTAGTGAAATTCTTGGCAGATCATGGGAACATCTTTGCTCACCAATAAAGCACCTCGTAGGTTGATGCCAGTTTCTGTAGTCACATAGTAGGACGCCTGCAGGAATGTCCTCTGCAAGATAAGGGCCAGGAAGAGAAGAACTGCCAAAACATAAACATTCCTGAGGAATTCCTCTGAGGAAAGATATGAGTTTGATGGATCCTTCACCTGAAAAGAAAGGAAAAAACCTATGAAAGTGGCATAGGAGGGATTGTATATTCTTGAGACACTGGAAACAAGGAAATTCAGTCATTGCATTAGAATAAGAATATTGATGGTATATGGGAAAGTTATAGAAATCAGATTTCTATATATCTATATTATATATCTATATCTATCTATCTATCTATCTATATATCTATATATATATTTCTATATATCCTAGATGTCCTATATATCAAAATCATTTGGATACAAATTAAATACTCTGTTCATGTTCCAAAGACTTAGGATCTTAACTTCTAGCAGTTCTAAGATGAATTGGTTTTAGCAGGAAAGGGACAATGAGATCACCACGTTTGCCTTAGCTTTAGTTTCTCCATCGAATTGTGATGATTTGTAGGATAGAAATGCTACTCAGTAGAAAATAAAGCTCATTCCACCTGCATCACGAAGAAGCTGCAAGAAAATATTTTTTATTATACGGGATTAGTTACTTATGTTGCATTTGTATATTATGGAAACAATTCCTTCTAGAAATATAGTCTATGATACCTGTGAACTCTGAATAAAGTAAGAATATATATGCCAGTATTCCCCACAAAATGAGGTTTAAATGCCTCAACAGGGGAAAAAAAAATATTGTTTAAATCACTTTATTTGTTTTCATTTTCTAGTTTTTATGTTCACTGTGCTGCTCTGTTTCAGGCAGAAAAGGAAACAAATGTACCAAAATACTGCAAGGAAGGCTATTCCTTTGGTATTTCCGATCCAGCTGGAAGCAGGATGTACTGAAATTCTTACCAAAAAAAAAAAAAAGAAGAAGGAAAAAGCCTGTTCTACTGAAATACGCAGCCTGATTCTGAGATGAAAGGCTTGGGAAATATTGGAAAATAAGCCACGTACCTATCCTCTTGAAGATTCCTTCATCACTCTGGATTACTGTCATCCGCCATGAGACTGCAGGCAGGAGAGAGGTGCTCCGAGCCGTCCAGGCTCACCTCACTGCAGTGACCCCAGCCTCTTCACACCACATACTCATCCCTCTGCCACAGGCAGCTGACACCCAAAAGGTGTCTATAAGCACCTAACAGTGTTTTCAAAAAGTCCAATGTCTGTAAGACACCTAAATCCCACTGAAATAATAGGACTAAGTCGCTCAACCAGCCCAAGACTCTGAAACATGGGTTGCTTAAGTGCACGATTGGTCAGATAAATGTATGTGAAAACTCTTCTCTTAACATTCTGCTGCATCTAACTTCCCCACGTTTACATAGTGGGGATATCAATAATAAAATAACAGTTGTAGATACCTTTATCAATGTACACAGAGTTCTCAGGAATTAGCATAAAATTCAACTAATTCACATTAACTGAAACTTGAGAGAATTTAAAGGAGAAACACATAGTAACAAGAACAACCAAGAGAAAGTTTATCAAAACCCATAAATTAAAAGCAAATGTATTCTGAAATGTATCCAAGAGAAATAGTGATTGTCACCAAGCCAGGCTCTTGGAGTGGTTTCAAGTTCTCCAGTGATTTTAATCTTCCCTTCAGCCAGTGTTGATTAAAACTTAAAAAACCCCACAACTAAAACCACTACACGGGAGAGTACAAAAGATAAAGGAAGCAGACAAGGTACAGATTCCTAAATTTGAGATCCAGAAATGATAATTTTCAAGCTAAAATACCTTGTTTGTTCAACATGCAAAAAAAAAATTTTTTTGAGGCAAAATATGCACTTTGCCTTTTAAGTCTGTGGCTCAAATCCAACACGTAGAGGTTCAAGGATGATAAAGAGCTCTATTTGATAAGCTGCACAATTAAACTCTCCTTCAGTGCAATGGCTGAATGAGAGTCTAAAGCCAAATTCAGACCATCAGTCAAGAAAATGAATGTCAGGAGCAAGCAGCCAAGGAGAAGATGTTTGGATAGTGATGACAGTCAAATGCTTTATCTGGAGGGGAAAATGTTATTCCATTACATACCTATCTGCTCATTCAAATAAAAAACACTCACTGCATAAAGTGTATGGAGATGTTTCTGTATCAGAAGCCAGACGTAGGAAAATTTCTTCATCATGTCTTCTCTGCTGTCAGCTAGTAAAATAATTTTACCTGTATCTTTTCACTAGTTACTAATAAATTCATTTTCTTATGATAGAAAATGTTCTGTATCAGAGGCTTGCTCGGTGCTTAGAGGTGGTCTCTGAAAGTTCAGTCTCGGTGAAACTTGAAATGAGCTGTGAACTAGCATCTTTTGTGCATCTCTAGTATCAAGAATGCCATTGAATAAAGTGGATGCTTTTCAACTTCTCACATGCGCCAATGCATTTCATCACAGCAACAAGCAGCATAATAACAGGGAGTGACTACTCTCGGCTTCCCAGTGGAAAACAGATTTCAGAGAGCTCAAACCTGCCAACGAACCTCAAACGGACAGATGGACAGAAATTAAGCAAAATTCCCAGACTCATCCTTGCTGGATGCGTCACTGAGGCACCACCGGCGGGTGTCCTGCCTGAAACGAGGAGGCACAGTTGAAGAGGAGCAGAAAAACTGTTCCTTCTCCCCAGAACTGCAGGGATGACTCCACCAAGAGGCAGACAGCTGGGCAACTGGGGGAAGCCTGCACCACCTGTGTTGCATATGAGTGCAACCAAAGACTTCCACTACTCAGGTTTATAACTTGACTGTCTCTCACAAAAAAAACCCTCAATTTGCTTGAAAGAAACAATGAAATAATACAATGGTGTTCATAGACATATAAAAGCATGCAGCCAGAAGTATTAAATACTTGATACGAATCTAGAACTAATACCAAAGTTTTTCAATCCCTGTTGTCAGGTTACCTTTTCTGTTGTATTTGTATTATTGGTTGTATTCTGGAAGCCCTGGACAATGCCAGAAATGCATAATGGCCCAGCAAAACCCAGCAAGTCAGCCAAGTAACGGAACGTGCTGCTGAGAAGAATTGGTCGTCCAAAAGCACTGTACATGGCTAACCATATGGAGGGACTCCGATTGGGCTGGTCTGCTACCTTTTTCTGGAAAACAGAGAAACAGGTATCAATGCACCAAGAAGAGGCCTCCCTGGCTGTATACGGCAACTTCCGTTTCATTCCTGTCTGGATGCCCAAACGGTTCCTGAAGGGTGTTTTGGAGTAGACGAGGTAGCAAACATGCTGTAGATATCAACAGATTTCAGGCATTCTTCAAAGCGAATTCAAATTCTGCCTCCTCTTGGTAACTGTGGTTCCTCACCTCTAAATCCTAACACTTTTCTGAACCTGTGAACACAGGAATGCAAAGACAGCTTAATCGTACTGGCATGTAGCCATTGCTCCTTGTCACATGTGCGCTCAGGAAAAGGTCTGACCTTTCACGCCCTTGCTCATACGGGTTATCTTGACTTTCACAGTGGTTGTGAAACCACTTGATCCAGTAAAGGCTTCTGATGTGAGAAAGAGATTGAATGAAAAAACATGGACAGACACCTACAAGAATATAGTTTAATTTAATTTATCTGTATTTTTTCTCTCTCTTGGATGCCTTCCAGGAAGATACACTTCAGCCGATCGCTAATTATTGGGCTCAAAAAGGTGAAAGTAACAGGCTGTGTTGAGAGGTAAGATTAAATCAATTAAGGGTCCTTTCTAGCCTTCAGTTCTGTGAATCTATGCAGTATCACAACTCTTGCCCTAAAACACCAGCCAGAGGATATCTCTGTATCTAGTCAGAGGAGTTCTGATATTTCTGAGGTCCTTTCAATCTAAAGAAGAGTTTTACTTAACAGATCCACGGTCTGCAGAGTGCTTCCTTGTGCTTCAGGCAGCAGCTTTTGACACTTTAAAAATGCAGCTGTCATTTTTCAAGTAGCACAGACGCCTGCAAGTTGTAACCCAAGCCAAGCCCCCTTAAGTGTTCACAGAGACATTTTAAGTATAGCTCAGTAAGAACAAACCCCTGCCCCAGCAAATTAACCGAAGAAAAGCAAGTATGCCTGTACCCTGCCTGGCTGCCTCATGTCTTTTTTCCTCTTTTCTCGGTTTTTCCTTTTATGCCACTTCAACAGCGAGACAGAATATGTGCATGGTGCCAAAAATGCACAAGTGTGCAGAGGGCCAGATAGCTGCTTACTGGCTTCTAGAGATTAGGCCAGGCTGGTCATACCCAATGCCAAGAAGCTTAGTACAGAGAAATAAGCAGCACAGGGACAATTTAGAGCTAACGCTTCAGAAAGTGGTAAGAATGAAACTGCTCCTTTTGATGAGGGAAAGAGCGCAAGGGCCTCATGCAGGTTTCCCAAGACAAAAGGCTCTGAATTTGTTGCCTAATGGGTTTTGAGCTAGGCTGCCCTACAGGGGCTACTGTCATCCCCCTCAAATAAATGATCTGCATTTTAACAGCTCGATAGGAGCTAAGCTCCTTATTAGGAAAATGCATCTGCCGTCTTTTGGAAAAAATTGCACATACTATTCTGGGCATTCAATTAATGGTAAATTTGGCAATGATAAATCCTTATTTCTTTAATAAGATTTTACTATTTCAATAGCCATTTTCACTACTACTACTACAATTCACATAACTGTCATCACTGCATGAAATCTATTTACTTTTCATTGGAAAAAATACAAATTAAATTAAATTATCTAATAATCTCTATTGCTAAACACTGTTATTTCTTCTTTTTTAATCAGGACTTCAAATTAGCTGAAGTATCTAATGAGGAGGGGGGGAGAAAGAAGAGTGGATTTTTCTTCTGATCTTAAGCACTTTTCCAGAATGGTTCTTGAGGCCCAGTGTTATGGGCTTGCAGTATAGTATGTTGTATGTGCCAACCCTTTCCTTTATTTAGGTGCTGAAGGATGATCTGTCAATCACCACTCATTATAGCTCTCTGACGACCACTGACATGTTTCAGTAAATCCACAATTGAAAGTTTGGCCAATGTCATAAGAATTAAATAAAAAGCTCTGTCTGGGCTTTCTGCATCAGAAAAACATTATTACCATGATGATTATTTTCTACAGTTTCCCCGTCCCTTTAAGCCTCTGTGGCTTGGGAAGCCACCTGAAGCCAAGAGCTTCTCCTCCTGGGCATGGGAGGCTGGAAGGACATACCTTCCTTTTGGAAGGTGAGAAAAAAGAATCTTAAAGCATAATGTTAAAAATGATCCAGTTACAGAAAAGGAGGGGAGCTGTACTAAAGACAGGGAAGAGTTGCAGCAACACAAATGTGAGCTTAATCAGTTTACACAACTATGCATCTCGGTGCCTTGTTTAAATTTGCAAGGATTATTTTTGTTGGTAAGGTTTGTTGTTGTGTGAATTACCAGGCTGGACCACTGTTCTCAGCTGTGGCACTTGTCTAGGTTTTTCTTGTCTTTGCCACCTCCCTTTTAAATTACTGTAATTTTCTCTACCTTGGGCTCTCAACAGTTGAAGTAAGGGCAGTGAGACAGCACTTGCTGGTAAATCAAGCCACCTGTAAGGTACGCCTCAGCCAATATGGAAATCTGACTGTTCCCTTAGTGCTGTAGCTGACAGTGTCAGCCTGATGCTGAAGGGCAACGCTCTGTCCCTGTAGTTTCTAGCTATCTATCTATCTAACACGCTTTCTTTCCTCCTCTTTTTGCCATAACACATTAAGATCCACAGTGGCACATGAATAGCAGGTATAGGAAATTCTCCTGGTGCTTGACTTTAAAAATTGCATTTTCTACTACACCATCCCAAAAGTAAAACTTTCTATTGACTGTCAGAGCAAATTCCATGGGATTTTGGTTGATGGGGTAAACCAAATGTCATATCAATGTGCTAAATCTATTTTGGGATATGTGATGTATGATGCATTAGTATGTGGTTTGAAACATCTAGACCACTTGTATAGAAACAAAAACAAAAGCCAAGCAACAACAGAAACAGGATCAAATTTTTTGGGGGGTGATAATGTAACAAGTACTACCCACATACAGTACATTGGTCCAAAAATCTGGCTGTGAGAGTTTCATAGCATATCATTAAGGACTTCTTTATCTTCTTAATCTTATTAAGGAATTATTTATCTTCAGCCAAAACGTCCATTAATACAGTAGGAACTGTGAACGTGTATTAAAGAAAATATATGAATTTAAGGTCATGGGTCTAACCCTATGTGTGTGATGTGCATCACTGCTTATTCTGCAGAAGCAACCTTCCTATCCACAGTTAGAATTTCTCCAGGATTCTTAGAAAGGTATGATAAAAATACTGTAAGATGAGGTATTTCTGTTTCTATAGGAGACTGTCCAGAAAAGCAAAAAAATACAGCATGTTCATCTTTTAGAGTATTTACTGATGGCAGGCAACAATGAGATAAGGAAAGCCAATTGCAATGTATTTTTTTGGCAACACTTTGTTTAGGAAAAAACTCAAACAGCATATTTAAGTAAGCTTAATTATCAAAAGAGCTTGTTTTACCTGTAGTTTTACAGTATCTTCTAACTGAAAGAACATATGCTATGTTGTTTTCTTATGATATGCTGTGTTATGCTACGTTGCCAAACACAAACTATCTACAAAACCAGTAACAAATGACCTGTATCTTGTTGTAAGAGTTGGAATGCCTTTTGCAGTAGCAACTACCAGACTAATAGCCAATTAGAATGTCAATCACCAGCTATTTAGCCTTGTATTGTGTTGGTTTGTATTACTTAATATTATAATAAAATTACTGATAACTGGCTTTAAAATTCTATAAAATACCTTGTAGCATGAAAGTTATATTAAAATTAAATTACTTGATGCTTTGAAAAAATTACTTACAACTAAAGAATTTTGAGTAGTGAATGTATTCATAGTGCTAAGAACTGCTTCATGAAAGTTTGAAAATGTAAAAAACCGCAGAACAGAATAATGAATAATGAATACAGATTTGTCACTGAGAAGTGTTAGCTTAGGTCTCATGTGCCAGTGGGCAAACCTTCATATGGCAGGAGCCAGAAGAATTCTGTCTAAGTAGTTGAATGTAGATTTCAGGAGTTGTCCACTGACATCAAAGAAAACAAGAAAAGGTTCCACCCAGTGTTCACAGACTTCATGGTGACTCATGCTATTTTAGCAGAATATAGCAGCCATAAAAAGTTAATCTCGGACCCTCTAGTTTATACTCCTGTATGCTTGGAGACAGGTTTGGAAAACAGTGAATTTGAGAAAACAGCCATCAAAATTTAACCTGACTCATTTCCCTTCTGCTATTATTTGGTAGAGAACCTCATCTGGTTTCAATTTTCACAGCATGCAGAAGGGATAGCAAGACAATGTCATGTGAGCTATCTCAAAGGCATTTTACAATACAGAATATTCATGGTCATGTTCAGCATCTTTCATCAAGGCGTGATAAGGAGGGTTTGGAAGGGAACAGAAGGCTTCTTTCTGCAGGGCCATAGAGCACAGCTGAGATCAGCTATCTCCAGGCACAGGCAGGGGTAACCCCACTTAATCCAGAGGATGCCGGGGGGCTCCCTTCGCCAGCTGCGGAAGATTAGTGTAAAATACACCCTGGCAACAGAGACAGTGACATATCGTCTCTTCCAGATTGCAGACCATGCTTCAACCTGAAGAATTTTCCTAATTCTGTGGCTGTTTTCTGGCCCAACCATGCACAAACCAACACATTTCTCCATGGGAGTGAATTGCAGTGAGTTCCACTGCCTGGCTCTTTGGATTGGTTTCAGCCCTTTAGTTTACTTTAACTTTATCTATGAAGTATCAGTTTACTTTAGGCTTATAGCCTGTTTTCAAATATTAGCACAAATGTGCTAGAGGCTGTGGTAATCTCAAGACTTTAAACAATTACGGAAACCAAAAAATCTGATGTGAGCCAGCTTTATAAATGTAGGTGCATGTAACTGCACGGGTACATTTATGCAAGTCTTCATACATGCCTGACGCACGCTAAGGGAAGCTACACACTGAATGTTTGTGTTCAAGCACATGAGCAATAGCACACCTAACTTGCCTTTTGGCATCTGAACCGCGTATTTGTGCAGGCACACACAGTTTCTGCAGATGTAAATGAGCTACAGACAAATGCTTGCACCCAGTCATCATGCCTGTCATTAAGAATGGCACAAAGACTCAGATCCTCAGGGCATGTAGGTGTCTAAGCCTCTTTGGTCTCTTTAAGTAAGATTTAGGCACCAAACGCTTCTTTAAGGAGCTGGCCTAAGGGATGCACTTCTCCTTTGCTGTGAAAAGCTCAGTTCCAATGACTCAGTAGTTTTCTGCTTAAAGCAGAAGGGTCTTGGTCTCTAGTACTGTAAGCATCGACTACAAAAGAAAAGAGAAGCAACCTAAATCTATTAAAATAGAAACAATTGTACTGATTATGGTTTCATTTCAGAGGGCACAGCTCCATCAGTTGCTGGGAGCAGAGAGCTGCTCCTCCTGGCTTCCCCTCGCATTGCAGTTCTAAACCATGCACTGCTTGGAAACATGTTTATCTGGTGTATGCAGGAACGGGATTTATATGCTTTTGTCCTACATGCTACGTTTTCCAAAGTGGCCTCTGAATGCCTGTATTCTCTCTGTTTATGCCTGAGAATTGATATGTATGCACAAATCAGGGAGGCAGGCTCTCGAATCCTCCCTCCTTTCTGCAAAACAAAACATTTCTTTTTTTGGCAGAAATCACCAGCTTTAAGCACAAATGAAATGCCACAGTTTTGCCAAATTCATCCAGAATTTTCTCTGGAAACTCCTGCACTACCCAGTGAGTTTGCCCAACCATGGTTTTTGTACTGGGTCTGGCTGGGATGGAGTTAATTTTCTTCATACCAGCTGGTATGGTGCTGTGTTTTGGATTGGTGACTAAAACGCTGTTGACAAGACACCAGTGTTTTGGCTATTCCTGATGTGTGTTTTTAGCTATTTCTCTTTCTTTAGAAAAAAGTGAAGATGAGTGTTTCCAGCTGAAACTATGGAAAGAATGTCTTCTAATTTAAGATGCTGTCATAAGTAGCTAACATTTAAACAAAGCTTTCACTTTTAAAATGAAATCTAGCAAGTGATCAGTCTGTTACGGTTTCGGTTTCCAGTGGCTCTCAATCTGGCAACTCTCCCCTGCTGTAAATTCACTTAAAACCAAACAGTAACCATTGGATTGGAACTTCCTAAGTTTCACCTTGGAACAAACAGTCCTAAGTTAAAAGTTCCTAAAACTAGGGTTTCATAGAAGCACAAAAATTTCAAAGTGACACTATAGTTTCTAAGGCCAAACAGTGACATGAACATTTTTGGTTACCTTTTGTTCCTCATACGCTTCTTTGAGACAAACATAATTTGTCAGTGCTCTCATTGCAATTGGAAGCTTTCCGATTGCCTTCAGGTCCACAGGTTTCTTGTGAGCAGATATAATAAGAGTATTCATCCACCAATAAGTCGCCTTTGAGAGCAAATTGACAAACGGCTGCAGAAACCTCACCCCCAGGTCCTGTAGATCCTCTGGTGGCTTTACTTTCTGAGGGTTCATGAAAAATACATACCTCTGGAGAGGAGAAAATAGGCAGCATGTGCTCAAGAATGATCTTATTAATGGCAATTTTTAGTAAAAATTATGTATAATACAAGTACAGTGTCAAATTTGCATTTAAAAGTAATTATACAATGAATTTAACTGTAAATTTGCATGTAAATAGGAGCATTTCCACTTTGACAGCATAACTGGCAAGAAACTGAGCAATATGGGATGTGGACACAGTTCTGTAGCCTACCAGTACTACCTATCTCTATCTGAACCACAACAAAAAAGAATTCTTGGGATATAATTATATTTTAAATTGTCATGGGTAAGAACGTATGCTAACTTATACATTCACTACATATATAGTTTATCTGCATTAACATAGCATATACTGTATAGATAACATAACACACACACATATACCCTTACATGCACAAATATGCGTGTATATCTATCTATTCAAATATGTATGAACTCTCTGTGTGTATACATATACACAGGCACACATACATACCAAGTCCAGGGGACACATCAAGGACATACATTTTAAAGAGATGCCAGGTCCCATTGATTTCTATAGAATTACCCAGACATTTATGGCTAAGCTAAACTTGGGCCTAAACTTGACACAAGCCAGAGTTACTGGGACTAAAGACCCATCTTCATCCCCGAGATACTATTGATATCTTTTCAGATCCTGATAAAGAAACCACATACCCTAACTCGAATGACATTGATCTCCACAGCC
The DNA here is from genome assembly GCF_965638725.1 of Aptenodytes patagonicus. Taxonomy (NCBI): domain Eukaryota; kingdom Metazoa; phylum Chordata; class Aves; order Sphenisciformes; family Spheniscidae; genus Aptenodytes; species Aptenodytes patagonicus. Next base: position 76,062,157 of record NC_134949.1, on the reverse strand, counting down.
ATCAGCAGCCCATAGAGAATGACCATAATTCCAGTGATGCAGAAACGCAGCTGAGAAAAAGGCACACCGTCCTGGCAGTATCTGACAAGCTTGATCGTTTTGGTGACAAAGGCCATTATCCAGTAAAGAAAGAGAGCTGTAAAACATGTGCACATGCATAATTAAAAAAAAATAAATAATAAGCTATACCAGCGCTGCAGAAATTTTAGCTTTCTCAAACAGAAATATTCCATGGCTTAACTGAATGCAAGCATGGTGATCCTCTGTATCACCAGCCTGCAGGCTGGCACAGTGTGATGTCAGCCCAAGTCAGGAACTCAGGTTTGAGAGATTTGCTTTGCACTTTCTTTTCCCAGGTCACTATTTTCTTTCCTGGGCCACCACCTTTCAAAAAGATCCACAATGGTTGTTCTTCACACAATTACAGAAGTCCATTGAAGATAATCTGAAGGGGAACTTTGTTATTGAAATGAAGTAAAAGTCACTTAAATTGACAAATGTCATCTTGCCTCTTTGAAAAAGCAGAGTGCATTGCAGGTAAGCCCATTTTGAAAGAGTTCATGTAATTTAATTATATCCTGCAACCTGGTTTGTATCTGCCAATGGCTAGTTCAGGTTGTTGAGTTATAGGTAATTTGGACCATATACTTCTATGAAACATTACCCTGCAATGTCTAGCCAAATTCTTCTGACCACCTCCTGGCTGAGACAGATATCGTGAATACCAGGTAGCAGTTTTTCAAAGGTAAACTTTTTCCTCCCCTTTGGAAAAAGTGAGAGGTGGCATTCGTCATTAGACTGAGTAATCTCAGAATCAACTGCAACGGATGCTGAGAAACAACAGCCATCTGCACAGGATGGTTTGTGATCAGTTTACTATTAAAAGTGGTCTTTTAAAATAGCCCTTTTGAATGAAGACAAGTTTTTGCCTCAAAATAATGAGCAGTGTTAAAAAATACCTAAAAGCTCATGCTAGAAATACAATAGGCATACTATGCTTTCCCTTTTGTGATAATTTTTAAAAAGTCTTCAATGCGTACCTTATAAAAGATGCAATAACTCCTACAATAATACTCGTTCAAAGAGCAGAGAATTATTCCTCTCTCTTTTAATATTCTTATGCATTTCACTGTCCTCTTCAATCTGAGCAAGCTGACTTTGGCTAAACTACTGGGTTTTGTAAGAGTACATAAATATCAGACTTAGACTTACCCAACAGTAACTTTGGAAAGTTAGATGTTTCAATATTATGGTAATAGACTATGGATACAGTGGCAGCCACAAATCCCATTATAGCTGGTAGAAAGAGATGCAGATGGCGAGATTTCATTTGCCTGAAAATAAATAAGGTATAAACTAGTGAATTTAGTGTCTTTTTTTCGCCATTGTTATATTCCTAGGTGTTCTGCTAATCTATTTAAGAGGACAAATATGACTTTCCTAGAGACAAAAAGATTTTTTCCATGTGAACGCTTTAACTTCTGTCAATATTTACTTTCCGTTATAGTTTGAGAGGAGGATAACAATGTGCTAAGAACAATCATTTCGCCTTCATACCATTAAAATCCAGACAGTTCATGAAATGATGCCCCATCTTTTTTGCGGAAAAACTCCTTACGCCTTACTAGCCAGCCTGTCACACATTATCAGTATACATTAACGAATGCAATTAGCTTGGCTATCCACCAAACACCGTCACTTACGTATCGGAAACTATGCCCTCTGCTATTTCACACACATGTACAAACAGGAGGGTGAATGTCAGGATCCACCGCAGGTTGTGTCCAGGGAAGTGCAGCCAGGTATTGTGGTGAATCTGGACTTTGGAGCTTTGGCTTCCCCAGCCTGGGAAATAATAGTAATGAAAGAACAAGGTTATCACACAGCCAGATAGTGAGTGATCCGGTTATCAATTCCCTATTCTAATCCATAGGTCACACTTAAAATAGTATATAATCAACACAAAACCCCTCTAAGGCTATGGGGGCTGTTGTTACTAATAACATGACCCAGGAGTGTTTGAGTTGCCATGTAGCTCCCCATAATTTAGATCTGACCCTCTAGACAACATGACAACAGACTTCCCACAATTGCAATCAAAGAGAAGAGGTCCCTGGCCAAGAACAAAGATGAGAAAACCAAAAGAAACATCTCAGAGTCTCACCCTCGCACAACAGGGACTGACAGATCTTAAGTGATGGCGTCATCATGTCTTTCCCAGTCACAGGCCAGAGTGGGCAAAGTTTCCAACTGATATAAAAGTTGCATCCTCCAATGAGGCCTCAAAGAGATATATCTACTTCAGACAAATAAGATTTATTATGTCTGTCTCCGGCCTGGTTGGGAGCGCTGTCTCAGGGGATGCTGAACGGCGATTTCCCAGTCTCTGCTCCTCAGGCCCAGCCCAGCCTCCTTGCCCTGTGCATTCCTGGCACATTAAAGCTTCCAGCACAGCACCAGGACTCAGCTGATCTAATCAACAAATTAATCTTGAATCCCATTTTCATGTTGTCACCTCAGACGGCACCTACCCTTTTCAGGCAAGATCCTCTCTGAAGCCAGCAACCTGGCAAGAAGCAGGACACCAAGGACCTGATGGATGTGACAGTGCTGGGGGGAGCTGAGGACTGATCAGAGGTTAGCCTCTCATGATGGCCAGTCTTGTCCTGCATGTTGCTTTGTCCTCTGTCCCTTCCCACCCTGGTACAGGGCTGTCCTGAGTCAGCCCAAATGGCTGTACATGTCCCTCTTACTGTAAGGCAACTCCTGGAATTCTCTGACAGACTTCCCAAAGCCCATAGAGAACCCCAAGAACAGCACATTTCGGACAAGTAAAGAAACAAAACAAAAGAAAACAAAAACAAACCCGAAGGTGTTTAACCAGGGCAGTGAACACTGTATCTGTTTCTTTCAGTAACTGCAGAACTGAGTTTAAAATCCGGGATATGCTTTTGATACACAAGGATGCAGCACCTCATCATGCCTAGAGGCTCATCAGGTGACTCAGAAACACATAAACTAGAGCCCAGGTTATTCATTCCTGGAAACTGTCAGGATTTCACCATTTCATCCTTGTTTAACATGTAAAGTACTGCAGGAACAAAATAGTCTCTCTTCTCCATGTCTATCTCAAGCATTTTCTATAGTTTCCTAAGATTTTCCTAATCTAATGTGGCTTTCTTTGACCTTGCTCCTATCTTTGTCTCTCCCAAGCTGCTTTTCATTTTTACTTCCTCTTTGCCCATACATCTGCACAAACACAGTTCATCATCAATTTTTGTTTTGGAGTCAGTCAATACTGCGGACTCCAGTTAGCTTTTACTGCTCTGTTCAACAACTATTTGTCCTGATGATCTAGGTACAAAATAGAAAACAAAGAATTACATGCATACATACATAACATACAATTTAATCTATGAAGTTTTTTTCCTAACATTGTTAGAAAATAGAGGGAATTTTCAGTAGCTGCAATACTATTCCAAAATTAATTGGCTAATACCTGTAAAAATATTAAAGCGGCCTGCCACCGCTTGATGGATAACACAGAATGTTGTAAAAGATTATCTCTGCCCTCAGACCTTGCATGGAGTTTCCATCAAACACTTCTGCAGAAAACCCTGCAGTTCAAGGATGACTTACATCTCATCTCAAAGAGCGAGCCAGCACTGACGTAAAGATCCAGCACTGTTGGAGAGAGTTCTCCATAACCCTTGGGGGTTTTTCCAGTCTTTAGTTATTCTTTTATTAGAACTTGTTTCTTATTCCCTTGCTTAGTTATTTAATTATTTTTCAGTTACTAGATCTTGTTATACCTTTGATTGCTAGGTACTGAGTGTCGCAGCCCACGGATTCCTGTAGCCCATTATTCAACCACTTCAGAGTCTTTTTGCATAATGGAAGTCCTTAAATCTCTAGTTTGAACATAGTCCCAAATTCAAATCTTCCTCATGGAAGAAATGTATTACTATGAATATACGTGACACCAGGAAGGTAACATGGAAGAATTGACATGCCATTTCTCATGCAGTTGTGCGGAGAATATTTATTTTTATTAATACTTATTGTCTTTTGTCAGTTATTCAAGTCTCTTTATCTCCTACGATCAGTTAGAATGCCACCGTTTGACAGCTCTGAAAAAGTATTAAATTGTATTTATTTCATCACTGCAAATAACTGGGATAAAGAGACAATTATAGAGAAAAAGTATCATTAGAGTACTAGTTTAGGTGGGGCTTTTTACAAGAATATGTAAGTTAGAGCCACTCCACTGTCCTAAATTCTTCAGGAGAGATTTATCACTTCTTACTTTTGTTCCTGTGGGAAAAGATTCTCTCTTTTGCTCTACTTCTGTTTACAAATGTTGGCAAAAGAAGTAATTATTCTGTTTTAAAAGTTTCCTACACTTCTCCTAGCCTTAGATCCAAATTGCACATTTTGGATATTCTCTGAAATTCACATAACTTGAAGGGAATTCAGACCCACTCTCCTAAGTCTTCTAATATCTAATAATAGCAAAGGCTGCAAGTTGCCAATTTCAAATCTGAAGAAAACTTCTCCAGAGAGAAGTTTCAAAGCATTTGGATCTGATTTCTCTAGTTCTCATCCATCTTTCGTGCTCCTTAGTTCAGATTTGTATCTAAAATTCCCAACATTTCAAGAGGGTTGGCTTCACGTCCTCTAGGTCAAGCCATTCTGTCTCTTCTTTTTTAAAATTAATAAGTACAGAGCATCCAATGGTTTGCACCACAGGCCTCCAAGCACATATAAACATGACTGAGTATAAATACATGCTCAAGTGTTTGTAGGATTGCACAGCTCCCTTGAATAACTCACCAATGAACAGAATTGGGAAGGTGATAAATAGCAAGAAGACATGGGGAACCAAGTTGAGGGCATCCACAAAGCAGACGTTTCTTAGGACACCAGCACTGATGTTATAGGCTGAAGCATTGTCGTTACCACAAAATGCGAGCCTCATCGCTTTCAGAAGGTCTGACTACTACAAAAAAGAGAGAATAGTTGACTACCAAGACTGCTAGCATTCCCTTTAGCTAAACAAAAAATAAACAAAATAAAGAGATACAGAAGGAGCACACTGAATAGAGAATAATTCAGTTGTATTTTGAAAATTCTTTTGGGCTCCATCAAGTATAAGCACATTAGAATGAAGGCTGTGCTTATATTAAATGTACTATTTATTATAAGCATTATTTATTAAATACACTATGCTATGTCTTCTAGTGTTCATTATATGCACAAATGTTATGCTGCAAATGCTCTACGAGAATATAGAGAAAGAACAAGGAAGTTTTGAAAAAAATTATTTCCATTTCTCATAAGAAAACAAATGCACATAAGCTGACTCCTGTGTGTTACTGCTTCTTTGATGAGCCAACATTCTCTGTGCAACATCTCTGTTCACATGATTTGTTGCACTACGTTTTCAGCGCAAGCTCGGAAGCTTTGATATTTGTGATTTGGTAGCTTTGCATTCACTGATATTTTGTATCTCTTCATTGTCCAATAGAACAACAATGGTCACATACACTAGTCATTACAGATAATTGCCAAACTCTTAATCAAAGTAGGTTGTATTGAAGATTGCATAGGCAGTAAATCAGCATTTATGCTTGATCCTGCAAATCCTTGTGCACATGCTTAGCCTCATCTAAGCAGTTCTCTGACTTCCATGATTTCTTATGAGATTATCTTTGTACACCAAGATAAGCTCATGCGTTCGTGCTTGCAGAGTACGGGCCATAGTATGATCCAGAGTTATGCCCAGCTTCTGGCTTTTATCAACCTGTGCATCGTTTATCTATTCATTCTTCTTTGTAAGAAGATGAAACAAGATTGCAACCAAAATGTTTCCTTGCTGGTTTCTTTGCCCGAGACTTACACACAAGCAACATAGTGCTGTAGAATAGGTTGTGTAAACTGATTTGCTCGCATCTTTTTTTCCAAATTTTTACATACTAAAATGGAAAGAATATCTTTAATTCAGCAAAGTATATGTATACTTTGGTGAATGCGTCTTTCTGCAACAACATTGGCATTAATGAGTTTTGCGGAATCAGAACAATATAGACATGCAAAAAATGCATGAACATAGTTTAAAAAAAGGTACTTGAATGCGGAGAAAAAAGCTTTTCTTCTTTCCTCAAATAGTTCAGATCAGTTTTATGAGCCTAGTTGTTTAAACAAGGTAAGCATAACAAGGTAAGCATAAAGTACTCAAGTACTCCCTTAGAGAGAATAGAAACATAGAGATCTTTGAAAGAATACAGAGTTCAAAGAGGCACTCCGAACCTCTGCTAAACCCCCTTTTTGCTTTTAACTAATTTCTTGCTGGATCTGAAAAGCATAATCCATATTGAAATACATCAGTGAAATTTGTAAAGGAGTTTCATTGAAAAGAATGTGATAAATGCAGTCCCTTTTCCAAACGTATCAACACTTTATGGTCTGAGATTTGCCAGAAGTTAAGCATAACTCAGAGTCATATGGTGGACTGCATCCTGCAAAAATGCATGCATGTACTTACTGTGGTGCAAAAGCTGACAGGCAACCCACTCAGTCTTCAGTAGAACACAATTTGATGAAGAGTTTGGCCCATTCTCTATAATGAATAGAGTGATATGACCACTATCATTCTATCATTTTATTTTTATATAAAAATAGATTCATAATTGCATATGACTAATAACACAAAAGAAATAGCATGTTAATATGAATTCTGTCTGAATAGACTGAGGAGTTTTTAGCAAAACAAACATGGAACTTTTCAAAAAACTACACAAAGATTGCTTGTTTTTAATCTGTAAAAGCTTGACATGTCTCCTTTAAGAGAAATATAATGGTAATGATAATCTCTTGAAAATCAGAAGTGTTGTTTCCTCATTTTTATCGAAGGTCAGAAGTCCAAGGGAGTTCTGCTGGGAATTTTCCTCCCTTTCCCACAAAGAGGACTCTTTTCTGAGACAGCGTAAGATGCTATTGTGGTCTAGTGGTTGGATTGGTACCGAAAGGCAGGAGGATCCTGGGTTCAAATGAGCACTGAATCATTGACTTCCAGTGTAGTTTTTGGCTTCTAGTCAAAAATAAATCTGGGAGAAAGGCTTAAAACCACGTGCAAGAGAAGCTAAGGGAACTGTTGGTTTTTTTCCATTTTTCTGGAAGGGAAATGGAATATAGGCAATAGATGTTCCTGTGGAAGAAAGGACTCTTAACTGCATGGAGAGTGCTATCTGCTAGCTAGGACCTACCATCAGTTTGTAGAGGTTTCATATTACGCCTCACACACAGTCCCTAAAAGCTCTCAAGAAAGATGCATCTTTCGAGAATCACATCTGCATCTTCACAAGAATCTGTGCTGCGCCTCGTTTTGTGATGGAGTATGTCCAATAACACACTCTTAAAACCAACTGTCCTTTGCACGTTGGCAGGGTTGAGGAAAAAATCTGGTCCTATTGTTAATACTGATGTATAGAGACAATGCCCATCATACTGATGATAATTTTCGAGAGTAGGTATAAGCAGTCTATTCACAATACTTTTGTTACAGGTTGCTTTCAAAAAAGAGGTAGAATTTTATTTTCTTCTCTTAAAATGAGAGAGAAAATCAAAGAGCCGAGGTTGGTTAGTTTGTAAAAAAACCCCAGAAAATCAAAAAGATTGCATTGCCAATGAAATGAGATAGGGTAATTGACAATAAATTCCCAAGTTTTTAAATCAGAAAACACTTCATCATTGATCAGCACATCCAGTGACCATGTTCATTAAACCTCCACAGGCTTAAAATCTATCAAAACATTCTGATCAGTGTCATGATGGTGTGTTGATCCAATGCAGCTTATGATTTGGCCTCACAAAACGCCCACCAGGTACAACTTCCCTTTTTAGCAGCACCCACTTCAGGACACATATCTAATACAGTATGGCACTGATAGGGAATAGAAGAAATAAGAACTGTAGAAGCATTAATAGTCCAGTGATCCTTCCTTCCTTCCTTCCTTCCTTCCTTCCTTCCTTCCTTCCTTCCTTCCTTCCTTCCTCCCTCCCTCCCTCCCTCCCTTTCTTCCTCCCTCCCTTCCTCCCTTCCTTCCTCCCTTCTTTCCTCTCTTCCTCCCTTCCATCCATATGTCCATCACCGCTGTGCTAGAAATTAACTATGACTGGAAGTGGAGGACTCATGTTCTGCAGCTGTTGTTGATGTATGCCAACTTTCACAGACACTTCCTGGTGTTTACACAGACAGGCTGCTAGTAGTTCTCTGTGTCTTCAAGAGTGGCGTATGAAAATACACTGCAGTGCAATAGAGCTCTAAGAAATAATTTTATCTCCAGTGTGCCTCACAGGGAGCAAGAAACCACTCCACCATTCCCTTCCCATCCATTTCTGGTGCAGAAGGCAGATCCGACATACCCTCCACACTTTTGCCCATGTGACTCAAACCACTGGACCTTGTTCTGTTTTTTGGAAAACTTAGATACACAGGAGAGTCTGGAGATGCACTGATGCACAGGCTCCTCACCCCAGGCATAAAGCATGTCATGTAGTTTCTACTTCTTTACTCAAGTTTCACAGATAGGGGAAATATATTGGATGAAATTTTACTGACATGTAAGGGAGGATGCTTTGCATTTACAGTCAATGCAAGTGAGACTCCCATTTGGTTCGAAGCTGAAATTAGTCATTACTTTCTGCTGCATCAGGGCATGCCTCCAGAAGCTCATTTTCATCGGCCTCAAAGTTTAACAAGCTGTGTTCATTTCCAAAGAAGGACAGAAAGAAAAGCCCCTAAGGCAGAAGAACAAGTCCTTGATTTCTCTAGACAGTATGGGGCATTTTACAACAATGCTTGTGAAGCTCCGCCAAAGTTAACAGGAGTTGGATCATGACAGGTTTCCAGATGCAATTGCTCATCCAACGATACAGTGTAACCTTTAGTCTTCTTCAAAGGAAAATTTTATAATATAATGGCAAAATTTCTCATGCCCACACTCAGATCCCATGTTTGCAAAGTTCAGTGTAGCTACAGATGAATACATTTTTAGGACTGCAAACAGTGCAAGTAGCATGTTCAAAAGCTTCAGACTAATTTGGGAGTCTAAGTTGCATTTTCAAACAGTATTTCAGTATTGGGAGTTAAGGCTAAAGAGATCTTTAATAATTCTAAAAATTTTAAAGAGTTTTAAAAGGCCTCAGCTGTACTGACTTTTAATGAGTCCCAGTTTTGAAAATTTTCACTCAAAAACCTGAGCCTGCGAATGAAGACAGTTTGGAAGATCTTGCCTGCAGATAACCAATGAAAGGCAGAGTGAAAAGGCACTATTCCCTCCTCTTCTGTAAAACCATAGGATTTCATTTCATGAAATGAAAATGTGAAATGGAAGAACAGCAAATTTAGAAAAAACATGAAGAATTGCAGTTGTGCTTACTGTTGTAACTCATAAAAAACTGCAGTTGGATTTAGAAAGGAAGATGGAACACTTTTATGACTGATGACTGACCAAATTTGGTTCCCTTAATAATAATTATTTTTCCATTGGCTTTAACTCTTCTAGTAAGCCAATGCTGGGCTTCAGTCAGAACTCGATCTGTAGAGAGGTGAATAGAGATATCTTGCCTACGCGAGGAAGTGCTGTTTGTTTCGCTCAGTGCTGAGCATTGTGCAAGTACGTAATTAAATACACTGAAGACTTTTTATATTTCTCCCGAGCACCAGTTGTTGATCATTGCCAAAGACAGAATGCTGACCACACCAAACAACAGTCTAACCCTGTAATGAATAGCCATGCTGAAGGTCTTTGAATTAGCCTTAAGCAAGTCAGAATACAGAGCTGACTCAAGGTTTCCCACAGTGTAGCCAAAGGTGATTTTTCCCTTACCAAAGTTGAGGAGACAGACCTTTTAGGCCACAGTAAGTATACAGGGAGAGATCAAAGAGGAAAAACTGGACTGCAGAGCCACACGAGGAGAAATTTGAAGAGACTTCTGTTGTCAAGGGATGGAAGAGATAAAAGCAGTTATTGCTGCAACCCAGAGAGGTTATCACATTCCCTAGCAGCAGTTGCCCTCCTACACCTGCCAAGACCCCTTCCTTGGTAACACTGGCAGCATCACAAAGCTGGGCTTCCTAGAATGGTACATAGGTGAATTAAGCAGCAAAGCCAGATGGTTTTATCATCCTCAGCAGTCTGCTGCTGTAGGCAGCTGCTTGCTTCGCTGTAGGCTACACAGTCTAGTAGAGAGCCACGCAAATATTAGTTCAGTCTCAGAATTAATGGTCTTATATCACCATGGTGCTTTTCCTAAGATAAGAAGCCCTGCTCACAGCAAGCTTGACATTGGTGCTGAGTTGTTGCAGTTGCCATACTTCAATTCCAAAGTTGGCTCATGCAGGACTATCTCAAGGACCCATGAGCCATAGGGCTTAACAGCAGAGAAATGTCCACTAGTTTCTTAGCAAATCTTTATCTATGGGTCCTAAAGGAAGGGATAGTAGTCACTGGAAAGCAAACGCCTCTTCTTCTCATATGGATTGCCAAGACCTTTTCTCTAAGCTCATGTTCAGGTTGGAATCTTCGGAGCTGAAGGCTTCTTTACAGGCAGATGGCTTTGTCTAGTGAACAGCAATGTCTGCAAAAAATGGGAGCAGTCTGACTGCCACATTAAAACAATAAAATGCATAATCCAAACATGAATATTCAGGAGAGAACAGATGAAAGGATAGCAAGTTGTTTTGAAATTTGTTGGTCATCTGAAGTTATTGACCACTATTTCTCATCAGGTAGTAGCAGCCTTTCAAAATAACTGTTGAGATTCTCATATACTCATTTAAGAAGGCAACGTTATTCATAGTCATAACAAAAAATGGCTTTCCCAGAGTTAATTTCCCTTTCTGTTGAATATAATAGGCCACCAAATTATGCTGGGGTGATTACACCAAAGTGAGTACATCACAATGTATTTGCTTCACTACTAATCATAGCAGGAATGTTATACTTTACAATAATGATGCCAAGCATACTAGGTTTAACCTAGCATTTCAGTCAGGGGAAATGCAGTGATGTGATAAAGATCATCCGATAACAAGCACATGCTATCTGCAGGTACCAGCTACATTCAGCACCCCAACAGGGGTGCCAAGTACCAGGTAATTTTTTAACGCTTGTAGGCTGGAAGGCCTTTGTCCTTCACAGTTATTGACAAATTGCTCACTTTAACTTCAGTCTTTACAAACTCTAGAACTGGTCAGAAATTTTCAGAGGTGGTTCTTCTTTCTCCCTTTGAAAGTGGCCTTTGCTGAGCAGTCAGCTACAAGCTAAAGCCTCGAGCAAAACTTCACAGAGGAGGGGAATGGAAAGAACAATCAGGAGGACGGGCCCACGATGGTGCCAGTGGAAGGCAAGTTTCAGCTCTCCTTTACATCATTTGGGAATCTGATTCCCTGTTGGTTTACTTTTATGAGGATGTGAACTATCTGAACAGCAGTTCACCCTGCAATGAAATAGCTAAAAAAACTTATGTCCTTCAAGCATTTAAATTTTCATGCTAAAATCCCCACCGCTGGCAAGTTGAGGCTTTCTGGTTTTGGGCTAAGGTGTACAGACATAGTCATAATATAACAAACATAAAACAGTAAAAAAGATATTCAGGAATAAATATTCACTGTGAAGAAGAAAAAGGTTTTGGGAAGAAAAAAAATAGGACAAAGTTGTAAACATGAATATGATGCAGCATCGAACCTAAACACCTACAAACCTCATTTTAACAAGCATAAATGGGGATCCTCAGGGCACTAAGCCAGTTCCTGAGATATATTTTCCATAAGCAATTGTGAAGAAGACAATGGGAAAACGGCAGATAATTTAAATTTCCGTAAAAATTATGAGAACATCCTTACCGAGTGCAAAACTGTAAGAATTCTAGTTAAAGACATTTTAATTACCTTAGGCTCTTTTAAAGTGGACTTAAAAGTCTTCATATTCAAGACTTTCATCTTACATGGATTGTCACTCTGTTCGGCATGCTCTGCAAGATACTTATGACTATAAAGAAAAGAGTATAAATACACTCCTCAAGTGGACCTTGTTTGGGGGAAATAAGAATATTTTGAAAAACATTTATTTCAGTAGTTCTGTTGCCTATATTTAAAAAAAGATATAAATTAATAGCTGCACTTCCTAATTAAAATACATCAGCTTACAGGGCATACTTGGGTCTCGGTTCAGATTTTTTTTTCTTTTTTGGTCTTACATATAATGTACATTATATGCCCATATATGCATATATACATGTATATAGATATGTGTATGCATACAGATGCAGGATTGAGAAAGTACTCAGAGTTTTACAAAAGTAGTTGGTTCTTATCTTCTGAATAATTAAGTCATTACAAAAGCAAGAATTTGTCTTTCCTTCTTGAATTTCACAGAGAAAATTTTAACTAAGGCCAAATTATGAATTTATAGGTTTAGGTAAGTACAATGGAAGGCCTAACTCTGAGTTTTGCCACAGATTTTAGGTTAGTGCTTTGAATCTTTTTCCTTTCTAGGTATAAACCTACTAGTTTGTTCTTCTTACCTTCCTAAAAGCACTGGACCTAACGCAATCTATGTGATCTATAGTCTATGCAGTATTTGCAAAGAGTTCTGCTAAGGTAATGGCAGAAAGTGCTGCTCCTTTAAAATCTATTTTATCAAAAACGATCCTGTACAAAATACCATCTTCCTTTTTATTCCCACTTAAGCTGTGACCACCTATTCTAGATAGACCCCGCTTCCCTGCTAAGCACTGTCCCAGTTACCTTGGGCCTTAAGGTGATGAATTACCTCCGATACTTGTCAGCATTCACGTCACTAACTGCCATATACCCGCAGCCTGATCCAAACGTTATTGAAGTCGATGCAAAGAATCTCATTGACTTCGGTAGGTTTTTGGATCGGGCTCCAAACACAGAGAAAATCGCAACAGCAGTGGTGCTAAACAGGCTATTGGCACTGAAAAGCATTTCGCACAAACATCTGCAGTGGTCTCGCACATCTAATACATTGCTTTTTTCCTTTTTGGTAAGCTGCTTAACACAGTGCGGTTTCAAACACCAGCGTGCTACACTGCCTGCTGTAAAACCTTCGACTTCACATGCCAAGACAGGACAGTTTAAAAAAAGAAACGCAACCCTGTGAACAGCAGCAAAGAAAACATCAGCAGGAGGGGACGGTAAAGGCTGAGAATGCCTGCGAATGGAAAAGGAAAAGGAAAAAGAGATTGGAGTTGTAATCCCAGGAAAGAACAAGGAGCAGCCCTGTCCCACAGATATAAAGGGAAGGAGGAGGAGGTGGTTAGTGGGAGATAATGGGGGAGGGTCATCGCATGCCCCGTTTGGTTGCTGAATGTTAGATCAAACTCTGTAGCTTACCTTTGTAAACACAAAAACAAAATACCAACCCAAACTGTCACTCGGTTGTGCTATGTGATCAATATCATCCCGATGGCAGGATTTTCCTCCACTTAGTGAAGCCGCTCCAAGCCCTGGAGTGGATTATTTTTAGGCTGGTGATGGGAAGATCAGCTGCTGCCTCCTATCGAGTTTCCAAAGTGCACAAACTCTTCTTGTCTTTCTCATACGCTGAAGGGGGCAGGAAACTGGGAAGAGACAGGCAAGCAAAAAGCACCAATTTTTCGCCTCCTGAAGCTACAGTCCCCTGGGATTTCTTCTGCTTGCTTTTATTTTCATTTTTCCCTCACTGGAGTAATAAGATTCCAAGAGGCTGTGTTACAGCGCACGGACTATTAGCAGATGGTTATTCTGCAGTAATTGATTTAGACAAGGTAGTCGTAACTTTTGGCAGGCTTGGGGAGCTTCAGCTTTTGAATTCTTTTGAATTAGTCTTGGACAATTTGAATTTGACAACATAAATTTGCACATCTTCCATCATCTTGAGCAGAAAAGAGAAGTCTACTCAGACATTTTACTTTACCCTAGATCCCTCCAGACCCTTCTGCTTAAAATACAGACCAAATACCACTGTTTGATGACACGTATCTGTTTCTTTTGAAACAGATTTTTTAAAACTTGAAATAAAATTCAAAACGAATTTGATGCTTATACCAGGAGTATTGTTTTCAATACAACAGCCCTTATTTACAAGGGATAATATTTTTTGGCTGCAAAATACATTGTATATGCTTACTTAGAGAGAAAGAAGTCCTGAGAGAGCCTACATGCAGTCGGTTGGTTTGTTTGCTCATTTTCTTTCAGTGCCAACTGAAAGAACCAAGATATACCAAGGTTCAGATTTTCCATCATGATAGTTTCATTTGAGCCCTACAACTTGAGGCCACAAATAGCAAAGATCCGGGACTTGGTGGTGCGTCACAGGACACATGGTAGCACAGGGTGGTTTTGAGCAGAGCTGTTCAGTCGTTAGGTACCAGAGCTGGAGGCCCTCAGGCCAGAATTTGCTTAGACCTTGCAGAATCCAGGGGTTGCGTCTAGATCACTAGAGAGCAAATGGATTGCAGTCAAAGATGTTTTCGTGCCATGAAAGGGATTACAGTGAGCTCTGAGCTGAGAATGTAGTTGGGTGGCTGAGGCCAAACACTGGCAGGACTCATCAAAATCTTGGCAAACCCAGCTTGCTCCTTTTTCTCTCGTGTTTCTTACCTTATGATTGTAGGGATAAGAAAGCGGAAACCTCAGCTCTAGAGAAACTTAGCGCCTTTTGTTATCTCCCATTGACTTGAAACATCAACACAGCATTACACTGAGCAACTGAGTCAGTCCTCAACAGTCCTCCAGGGCACTTGAAATCTTTTACTTGCATTTACTTTTTTTTTTTTGCTTTTTTTCCTTCCCTTTCATGTATTAAAGGTCCATGCCTTAGAAAAAAGATTGTAAAGATTGTGGATTGAAAGCTTCTGAGTTCTGCTATATATCTATGTTTCATTAAAAAGATAAAAAATAAAATCTTTAACCCATCTAATCATCATCTAAAACAGCATCGTCACGTGTTATTTCTGAAAACACATATAATTTCAGACAGAAGTGAGTAGCATTTATGGTCACAATTTTCTTTACCAAACCATGAAAATGTCGTTCATTGTCATTCAGCTCTGTCATTTCTACCAAATCGCTTCAACAGGAAGGAAAATAAGAAGGTAAAATGAACGTGGAAGCAACCAGCATGTTTCATTTTGCTGTTTCTAAATGAAGTGCTTTCATTCCTCTACATGACAAGCTGAAGTGTTTTGAAATGCATTTTTAAAAGGATTTAGAAAAACGAAAAGCTCCGAAATGTCAGAACACATTCTGCTCTGATCTGAAATGATTTTTTGTATCTGGGCTTTTCAATTTGCCAGGGGAGAAAGGAAAAAAAAAAAAGAAAAAGGCAGTAACGGGAATTAAGAACGTTTCGGGATATGTTTGGACCTGTAAGCGAATGGCACAAAGCACGGGCCGATTCCCAGGTATCCCCACGTACAATATTTCACCAAATTTCCCACGTTAGCCTCCGGAAGACGAGCGCTCTGTTCCCGACATCTCCCGAAGCCGGAGCTACTTCGGGCGTACGCCGAGGTGCCGGCGGTGCAGAACCAAACCGGGCACCGGCACCGCCAGCAGCGGGGCGGCGGCCCCGGGCCGGAGCCAGCTGCTCGGAGGCGACGCTCGGGCGGCCGGCGCGGCGACACGGCCCCCGGCAGCGGGGCGCGGGGAGGGATGCGCCGCCCGCCGCCCGCCCGCCCCCGCCCGCCGAGCGACCCGGCCCCCGCCGCTCCCCCGCGGGGCACTCACCGGGCGGCGCCGCCGGCGGCGGGGGTCCCTCCTCGGGCAGGTGGCCCCGAGGCCCGGGAGGGGCGGGCGGCTCAGGGCGGCGCGGGGGCAGCCCCGCGGGGGCGGCCGGTCCGCCCGCCGCCCCCCGCCTGCCCCCGGGGATGGGGGAGCGGGCGTACGCGAGCATGGCGGATGGGCAGCTTAAAGACAGAAGCTGCTTTAGCTGATGGCTTTGGGGGGGGGGGGGGGAGCGCAAAAAATTCCCAG
This sequence comes from Aptenodytes patagonicus, assembly GCF_965638725.1. Lineage (NCBI taxonomy): Eukaryota > Metazoa > Chordata > Aves > Sphenisciformes > Spheniscidae > Aptenodytes > Aptenodytes patagonicus. Next base: position 76,046,112 of record NC_134949.1, on the reverse strand, counting down.
CGGATCTTAACGAAACCGTTGGGTTTTGGCTCCTCGCTCCGAGGGAAGCGAAATCCACGGCCCAGCTGGCCGCGCTGTTGGGGGCTTCCGTCACCTTGACCGGCTAAACCCAAAGGCACCTAAATGGTGGAGGAATAGCGGGAGTGGGGAAAGGTTTTGCTAAATTAGGACTCACCAATGTGAGGGAAACGACCCGACAGCCGCTGCGGGTACGGAATAATGTGCCATAGCTCCCAGCTGAGCGCTTTCCGCTTGAATTGTCGTGGTTTATTTAACTCACTAACCAGGAAAGGAAGGGTATCTGTACCCCGGGCGGTGTTCACATCACTATTTTGGTTTCAGTCGACAACAGCTCCCTCTGCCACTTTCCATATTGCGGACCAGTCCATAGGTCTCCCTCTACGTGTACTTTATGGCACACCGACACTAGCAATTGAGTTACCGGACCGTAACGAGCTACCGCTCATTAGCCAAGCTCGGGTAGCTGCATGCAGGCTCCTCGTCTCTCCCATTTCTTAGGCGAAGAGCTGAAATCGCCATCAGTTCACCCATGTGTGCAGTTTATTTTGTTGGGACTGTTGACACTAGAGTAGCTGTTTTGGAGAAAACCTCTCATGGATATTTTGCTGAGCAAGTGGGGATAAATTCCTTCACTTATTTTAAACTGACGTGTATCATTTATATCAGGGCTCTATGCTAATACAGCGATATACATCAAATGTTCGGAGTAAATTCTATGTCGTGGTCTATCAAGTCTTTATTTTACTTCTAAATTCGTCGCAGTGACAGAATCCCCATAGTGCTGTATCAGAACTCGTGCCATCATATAAAAAGATCAGACTGACACAGCTTCAAGATTAATTGTATTTACGCTTACAACCCTATTTAAAAAAAGAAAGGTTTGCTGTATTTAATTACACATTGCTCATTTTATCTAAAAAAAAAAAATGGATCTACCAAGAAAATGTTAATGAAGTAGCAAAGACTGCATTTTCTATTTTAATTTTTTTAATGTAATGGAAAATGCAGCCTGCTCTTTGAATAACTTCTCTGTCCCTTTTAAATATTTATTGTGATTAAGCTTGGACGGGGGAAGTGGTAGAAGCTTAGTATTATTTGAAATATTTTCCACAGCTTTTTTTAAAGTTATTATTCCTGGTTTCTATGGGGAAAACTGTTGTGGAAAATATATACAGCAAAAGTTCAACAGAGCAACCTAAATAGAGAAGAACTCTATATGGAGAACTGCAAGAAAACCCCAGACCTCAGAGTTCATCGCTGTAAAAGGTGTATAAAGCCACAGGACTTGAACAGGGATTTACAAACCTTCTGATCTTTGATGGACAGCTGCGCCTAAGTGGCGCAATGGTGGAGTCAGAGGCACCAAACTACGATTTGTCTTGGTAGCTCTTAATCTTGGCTGAATCTGTGTGCAAAGTTGCAGCTTACATGCTACGCACAATGTAACTTTTCAGAACTCCAGTTTTATTTTTTCTGTTTGATAAAGGTGTTTTTCTTTTTAAATCAGTCACTTTGGCAACAAAATACATATGGTTTGGATCACACTCTTTTTTTGCTTCAAAAAACCCACAAAACCTGAGACCTGTTTTTAATATTGGAGGACTTTTTGAGGCTGTCGAGAATGTCAGATTTGCACATCCTCTAAGCATAGAGGAGTTTGATCCTAAATACCATAAAGTAGACTTTGTGTACTATAATTTAAATTCTACCAAACCCTTAGACCCACTTGTAGTATAAATGACAATGATATAGTGGATTTGGCCTGTGTGTCTGTGTGTGTGGAGCTGGAAGAAAGGGTTGTCTTTTCATCTGTGCTGTATTGAATTTGTGTCCTCTAGGCTGACGCTGGACAATTCAGACTGTTCTTGTGCCTTGCCCAGAAAATCTTCACTTATTTCTAAACCAGCAAACCTACTTTTATCCTCTCTGCAAACAACGCAGGACTAAACTAGGAAGCGTTTATTTTTCTCCTGTTGAACTCGACAAGGCACCTACATTGAGTAGTCCCATTTACAAAGTTTGGCTTTTAGATACATAGTAGTCAGAAACAAAAAGATTTTTACGTGTCTAATTTCAGTGTGAATGCCTGAAGGGGGAGTTAGATACTGAACACACAACTTGCCGTAAGAGGGCAGGTATTTGATTGCTTACGTCTCTGCTCGTTGCCTAGACTCCCTGTACAGCATTTGGAGAGCAAAATACATTTTCAGATGATAATCTTTTCATCCTAAAACAGGTATATAAGGTAGTGAGAACTCATTCCCCTCTGGATATGACTATCTCATCCCATGGAAAAGGAGAGAGTCTATATGATTGTTACAGGCTTAAGTAATTCTCACACAGCTAGAATTAGGGAAGTGGACTCCTGCTGCTATGCTACATTTGGAAATGAACCTAAATCACCGGAGCATGTTTGAAAATTTTACCCTGTAACTTTTTCTTTTCTTTTTCTTTGAGGTGTCGAAATAAATTTTCAGCCTGAGATATTTTTGCATGTATCAACTTTACGTTATTGTGTACAGCAAGAGAATATGATAAGAGGGTAATAATCATGACAAGTATCTTGTAGAAGTCATCCCCACCATTTTTACTAGACCTGGTAGAACCCACACAATCCTTCTCCCACATCCCTTACCGTCTCTGACTGTAATTCCAGAAGTTGTCATACTTAAGCACTGCTATGTTCTATGCTGGGATAAATGTATAGTGTAAGGAAAGATGAATCATCAAAACTATAAGAAATCTCTTTTATAGGAAAAGATGAAATTCATTTGCCTATACTAACCCTGAAATCTGGCATCTGCTGCATAAAAAATACAGCATTTTTTTTGTTGTTATTTGCACCACATATAACACATTCTTCAAAAAGCCACTACCATAAGAGGATGCATTCAATCCTTAAGAAGATCCGTATCTTCTTTTTCAGGCAAGATATGTAGTGCAGTCGCCTTGCTTTTCAAAAAACCATTCAACCATAAAGGGTCCCACATCTGCCTTTTATCTAAATTCTCATACTCCAGTCTCTGAAGTTGCATATCTCTAAGTTGGAAGCTTTTTAACAAAGCCTGTGTTCAGGTTTCTGGGAACAAAAAAGACCTTCTATTAAAATTCACTTTCACAAAAAAGGCAAACCCCAAATATATTTAAAATCATTGTGGTCACGCTTTATGTTGTATTTCAGTTAATAATACATGTCATCTTGGTAATTTAACTGCTGCAGTGTAAGTGTAGCAATTGAGGCTTTAATATGCACTGCCCTGTTCTTTGCGTTATTAACTACCCCTGTATTTAGTGAGTACTAAATGTCCTGGATCTCTGATCTTTTCTTACTCTCTTCTTGCTGATGTCATCTGTGACCCTTGCTGGAAACCAGGAAATGGTAAGGTAAGTCTAAGTCCATTGTACAGCACACAGAACTTTATTAAATCCCATGCTTACATGGATTAAAATCTGGAATAGAAGTTAGTCAAAAGGATGAAGATTAATTTAAAATAACTCTACTTCTTTACAGTAGGACATGTCAATGGCACAGCAAGAGAAGCAGTGGAAGGCAATGTCTTAGCAGAAGACACAAAAGCCCATTAATGAAAACAAATAAAAAATTCCTAAATTATCCAGCAATCGGCACACTGCAGAATCATTGTTACATGGAATGGTGCCCCCCCAGACTCTCCCAAAACACTTTCTGAAGCTCCTCGGTAGGATATGTCTAAGGCACTTCTGTAATACTTCATCATGAGCCCGTGACAGCAGTCTGATAGCATGGTCAAAGGGTTTATATAAGTAAAGAAAGAAGGGGGATAAACTGTTACAACACAACTTGGTCCAGTTCCAAGACAGCAACAAGATAATACCATGTGGTACAAAATGATAGAAAGTAAAAGAGTCTTTGGGGTGAAAATAGCAGTTCCTGTAAAACAGTAGCAGAAAAACACCACCTTGAAGTGTATAATGCTTCAAGGCAGACTCTTGGCACACAACATAAGATTTATTAATACAACTTCAGGGAGATTTACAACACATTTGCTGTATTAAAGCCAATTGTCTGAGAAATGTAGAAGGGAATTAAACAGACTTTCATCAGTGTTCATTCTCTGTTTTACATCTTGTCCCTGTAGCAGTCATGGGCTTGATAGGGAGCACTATCTCATTTCAAGTGGACCAGCGGATTCTTTTGTAACTTTGCATATGAAATGCTGACATGCTGAGGCAATCTGGAGATCATCGAATCAATACGACCAGAATCACTCTAGCCAAAATTTCAGTTTGTGAATTGATATGTAAATTGACTGCACATGATCCCACATTCAGCTATTCTGATGAACTAATTTATCCCTCCTCCCAGTTATTTCAGGGATAGGAAGACCAAGCTAGTATATGTGCATGAGTGTGTGTTACATGTTAAGTAATGTATTGCTTATCACTCCAGCTTCAATTAAAAATGAACCCCACCTGTACAACTCAGATTCAAATCTGGTCTGTAGATGTACTATCATCCAGCAGATGTTTCAAACTAAAGGGTGGGTTTTTATCTACAGCGAGACAGATTTTGTGAGCGAACTTGCAGCAACTAACTGCTAGATGTGGCTGAGGGATGTCTGAGAGCAGTCGAATATAATTGGTTTTAGATTTGAAACATAAGACAACAGCCACTAGTGATAAGAATCATATACCTATGACATGTTATGTCTGAACAGATGAAATGATATCTTCAGGAGGTCAAACTCCCACTTCCCTCTTCAGAAAATCCTAGATAGAAATATGAGTTCATGAAACCGGAATGCAGTATGTCCAATATGCACTTCATACATTGTATTGCGTCCTGAGCAGCTGATGTGTATGTGCACTCTTTTATTTAGACTAAAAATACCCCAAACTCACTTTATCTGTTGCTATGGCAATATTATGCTGTTGGAAAAAGTAGCTAATGATATTCCGATTCGTGCTGTTCCACAGAACAGAGAAAGAAACTGTGAGAAAAAGTGAGGGGAAGAGGAAGGAGAGATGCTTTAAAGGATATCTCCAGGAACATTTGTGTCTTTGAGGAAAAATACAGCTGCACATCCTTCTTGCCTTCATTGAGCAGACCCTCTTGTAAGACAAGGTAGCTTCATTTGAACTGGATATTTGGCTAAAGTAACTCAAAAGGTGAGATCCAAGGAAAAAAGAGAGAGGAATCTGGTCACTTTCAGGAACGATGAAGACGAGTGGGTCCACTGTGGAGCAGCCGTGTTCTGAAGTTTCTCAGATTCGTATGTTGCCTAATCCTTACCACTCAGCCCAGGTAACTAGTGTTTAATTAAGCTGGTTCAATACCAGCTGATAGGAAATCCATGACTAGTAGAGTTGGTTGGAATTTTGCTTTGAGAAGCGTTTGTCTTACTCATTTAAAAAAAAAATCAAAGTATTTTTGTAATGTTTTTAATTTTCACTTATGAAAAATACAGCCTTTTTTTCTTATTTCTATCTTTTTCTCCCTCTTTTATTTCCACCCTCTTTTTAGTAGCAAAACAAAGAGGAAGAAGTTGGAAAACCTTTTTTCTGGCATTTTGAGAGTCCTTAGTATCTCATATTTGTTGACATGAAAATGTTGATAAAATTGTGAAAAGTCTTATGCATGAAAAATTTATCTGATTCCTATATTTGTTTCAACATTTTCAAAATGCAAAATGCTAACTTTAGGCCCCATATTTTGAAAATCTTAACTTACCTTCTTAAGAACCAGTGCTAACACTGTTATGTACATTCCCACTGAAGCTGGGAGGAGATGCAGATTCCTGATACCCCTGAGAATCAAATTTTCTGAGGAAATTTCCAGAGCTAAAAAGAGATATATTAATTGAAGTAAAAGAAGGTGGGGAATGTATGGGATGATGTAGTTACTTAATGTACTAACACATTTTATGATGTCTGGGGGAACCCAATAAAGTGGGATCCTGATAAAGAAAACAAACTGAAATACTATTTTAGCATCGATAATATTCCCACCACATTTACCACAGTTTCTGGACACACTTTGAACAGTAGAAAACAGGATTCTTGTTCAGAAAGCTTTCTTTCTTGCAAATATGCATTTGAGCTTTCACCATGAAAATTTACAAAGCTTGTAACAGTAGCAGAATAGTTCCCTTATCAAAACATTCTGTGTTTCATTATCAGGTATCACCAATAAAAGTGTTCAATACAGCACCCATCATATTATGTTGATACCTACAACAACATTCTCCTGCAGTCCTTTTGAAGCAAGTATTGAGGTTGCTGGAATCTCAGAAGCTAAAACATTACGTTCATTCAATAAATAAAATACAAAAGCATTAACAGTCTCGAATTTATAAACTTTATCTTGGACAGACAGAAGCTGATGAAATCTCCCAAGGAAGGTGAGTTTGCCTACTACTGCTGCATCTTCCTGCAAGTTCCTGGTACGTAACTGTTAAAAATGATCCCGCTATAATTTTAAAACAACCTCCTTTTCATACATAGTTTGAAGCATTCAACACTGGTACTGAAACAAAGTGTACCAGTATTCAGGCATCTTCCATCTACCTGTGGAGCTGTGGAAGAAAGGAGAGTGATACAGGGGAAAGATTCTCCTCCCTATCAACAGTGCTTGCTATCAGACCAATAGGTGTCATTCCCTCTGAGCTCTAAGAAACACATCGATGAAGACAAAAAGTTCTTGGCTTGAGCTAATAGAGTACTTGATTAGGGAAAATGGGAAGACAGACAGGAGGAAAATTAGCCTGCAACGATATTTACATGAGCAATTTAGCCTGGAGACAAAAATAGTTGACAGAACAGTTGGATGCTTGCGGTCAACGTGGCTGTGGTCAGCACCAGGAGGAGCTCTGGCTCCAGAATAGTATCCCCTTGCAGCTATCTCTGCACTTTCTGCCTGAGCAAAATTAATCTAGCCTAAGAAAAATACTTATTTCCATGTCAAAGAGATATTTTCAGGTAGTTTTCACAGTTAGTGACAGCTCAAGGACATGTAATGCATTTCAAACACTGTTAACAGGTAAGAGATTTAATTGGCACCATTCACTTGACAGGTCCTTGCAAGTGCTGTGTTGTCAATAGTTACTAATGTTGTCCGGGAGTCTTTTCCTTAGAGACAAGGCACAGGAGTGATACCTGATTTGCCTTAGACTTCCCAGGAAAGCTTGTTCCTGCACTTGAACAGAGACCTTTGTTTCAGATCACTTAGAACAAACAATTGTGAATCTCCTAAATTGTTTTAAGACATGGTATACAACACATGCCATATAATACATGCAAGTTGTAGCCCAAATAGTTGAAAGCAGACCACTGTGTAGTACTGAAAGGTAGAACATTTAAAAGACCAGCTCTGGACCAGGCTTGGACTGTGGTTTGGAATATGATTTGAAGTTACATGGTAGGACAGACTGAGGTTTTAGTCCCACATTACCAAAACCTCCTGAACTGTTTTCAGAGGTTTTATTGAAAAATGACAAAAAACTTGCAAAGGCAAGGGTAAGGGTATCATAAGATGGAAGACAACAAGATGACTAGAAAATGTCTGTCTGTATAAATTAGAGGTTTCTGCATCCAACTCTTTCCCAAGACACAGCATGGAAAAAGTCCAGAGTACATGAGTCACCTAATGTCCCTTTAGTCACCTCTTGGCCATAATGGTCACCTCAGCTATCCGTTTCCTCTCGAGAGGCACTTCAATCAAAATGGCATGATAGAAGCTGATCACTACAAATCAGGACTAAATCAATCAAAATTGCATGACTGAAGTTGTTTTAAAAAAAATCTGTAAAATCATTTTATATTACAGATAATTTAAATGTTCTGTGTCTTCATTAACAAAATAAAATAATTCTTTACTCCACAATCAGCATAGTACTACTTTCGGGAAGGGTTAATGAAAAATCAAAGTTTATCACAAATGTTCTATGGCTGTATGTCTCTACAAACACATATTCAATGACTTGCCTTCCCAGCAGTAACTACGAGTGAAATGTGGCTCATGCGCTTGTATGGGTAGTCCAAAATGACTATTCTCTAACTCATTAGTTAGAGTGTGAGAACCATCTTTCAAAAATTTCCATTGTAGTGAAACAGGAAGGTTGTACGTGCAGACCTGAGCTCTGTAATACTCTCAGCAGCTGCGCTGAGCCAAGTGACCCTACGGAAATGTGACACAAAATATCCCTGGGTCTGGGAAGACAGTTAGCTAAACACAGGGGCACGAGAGCAACAAGAACTTTCTGACTCTACTGGCTGTTGCGCAAGCAATGGGGAGTGGGAAGTAGATTTCCTAATAGCGTGAACTACAAAGGTAGTATCAGGAGACCCTGATCTCTGCCTGATCTTTTGTACAGTCTTCTGCGATTCACATGGTCATAGAGAAATTATTAAGAGGACTATTTATCTGACCCCGCAAAATTATGTTCAGGCTGCGCATGTGCTTTCTATCTAGGGCTTGCTCCGTGGGTTATCAGCCAGCAATGAGACTGGAAGTAGGAACCGGTCCAAACAATACTTCACTGTACTTGTTTCTCATCCAGTTTGAGGCCTAGACAGAGGGAGGGTGTTTACATTGAAAGGAAGATGAGCAACATGCATGCGCAAGGGATTCATTTAACTTAAAGGGAAACTACCATCTGTTCTACGTCTTGCTCTGTAAGGAATAGGAATTCCAATTCAACATAACTGTAAAAGAAGCAAAAAATACAGTAATTAGAAACTGCAAGCAGTAATAGCGTAATGGCATCTGCAGAAGCTATTTCATGTGCAATAATCATAGATAACTGTCTGGAAATCTGTCTACAGTAAAAATAGCTGGTGATTTTACTGAGTTCTCCATGGACGCATTTCGACATCATTGTTAGAGTACAAAGGGTAATTTAAGCAGAGTTCTTATTGCACATCTGACGATGATTTTCTCAGTTGATTATTACTTGCTTCCGTACCGCATGGTGTTAACGCTGCTATAATAATGGCACTAGATGGCACTGTTCCCACCAGCTGCCAAAATGGCATGCGAATACTACTTTGGGTTGCTAATTCTTAGCTACGCAGGATTATACCAGGCTATGCTACAGAGGCAGTTTCAGAAGACATAGCAGACTATGAGCTTTATGAATCTATAATTAAATCTGCTACTTTAGATAGAGGAAGGTGTACATTGCTTTAGACTAGGTACAAATAAAGCAAGCTCTGTTCTGACCGGCCTGGCTGAAGAGAGCTTTGGCTGGAACTCAGGGAAAAAAGGGAGAGTTTATGACCTTTGGAAGAAGGGGCAGGCAACTCAGGATGACTACAAGGATGTCGTGAGATTATGCAGGGAGAAAATTAGAAGGGCCAAAGCCCAAATAGAACTTAATCTGGCTACTGCCGTAAAAGACAATAAAAATGTTGCTATAAATACATTAGCAACAAAAGGAGGGCTAAGGAGAATCTCCATCCTTTATTGGATGCGGGGGGAAACATAGTGACAAAGGATGAGGAAAAGGCTGAGGTATTTAATGCCTTCTTTGCCTTAGTCTTTAATAGTAAGACCAGTTGTTCTCCGGGTACCCAGTCCCCTGAGCTGGAAGACAGGGACAGGGAGCAGAATGAAGCCCCCATAATCCAAGGGGAAATGGTTAGCAACCTGCTCCACCACTTAGACACACACAAGTCTATGCGGCCGGATGGGATCCACCCAAGGGTACTGAGGGAGCTGGTGGAAGTGCTCACCAAGGCATTTTCCATCATTTATCAGCAGTCCTGGCTAACCAGGGAGGTCCCAGTTGACTGGAGGTTAGCAAATATGATGCCCATCTACAAGAAGGGCCGGAAGGAGGATCCGGGGAACTACAGGCTTGTCAGTCTGACCTTGGTGCCAGGGAAGGTTGTGGAGCAGATCATTTGGAACGCCATCAAGCAGGTGATCAGGCCCAGTCAGCACAGGTTTATGAAAGGCAGGTCCTGCTTGACTAACCTGATCTCCTTCTGTGACAAGGTGACCCACCTAGTGGGTGAGGGAAAGGCTGTGGATGTTGTCTACCTAGACTTTAGTCTCCAGCATTGTCCTGGAGAAACTGGCTGCTCATGGCTTGGACGGGCGTACTCTTCGCTGGGTAAAAAACTGGCTGAATGGGCAGGCCCAAAGTTGTGGTGAATGGAGTTAAATCCAGTTGGCGGCCAGTCACGAGCAGTGTTCCCCAGGGCTCAGTATTGGGGCCAGTTCTGTTTAATATCTTTACCAATGATCTGGATGAGGGGATCAAGTGCACCCTCAGTCAGTTTGCAGATGACACCAAGCTGGGCAGGAGTGTTGATCTGCTCGAGGGTAGGAAGGCTCTGCAGAGGGACCTGGACAGGCTGGATCCATGGGCCAAGGCCAATTGTATGACGTTCACAAGGCTAAGTGCCAGGTCCTGCACTTGGGTCACAACAACCCCATGCAGTGCTACAGGCTTGGGGAAGAGTGGCTGGAAAGCTGCCTGTCGGAAAAGGACCTGGGGGTGTTGGTTGACAGCTGGCTGAACATGAGCCGGCAGTGTGCCCAGGCGGCCAAGAAGGCCAATGGCATCCTGGCCTGTATCAGAAATAGTGTGGCCAGCAGGAGTAGGGAAGTGATCGTGCCCCTGTACTCAGCACTGGTGAGGCCGCACCTCGAATACTGTGTTCAGTTTTGGGCCCCTCACTACAAGAAAGACATTGAGGTGCTGGAGCGTGTCCAAAGAACCTGGTGAAGGGTCTAGGGAACAAGTCTTATGAGGAGCGGCTGAGGGAACTGGGACTGTTTAGCCTGGAGAAAAGGAGGCTGAGGGGAGACCTTATCGCGCTCTACAACTACCTGAAAGGAGGTTGTAGCGAGGTGGGTGTCAGTCTCTTCTCCCAAGTAACAAACGATAGGACGAGAGGAAACAGCCTCAAGTTGCGCCAGGGGAGGTTTAGATTGGACATGAGGAAAAATTTCTTCACCCAAAGGGTTGTCAAGCATTGGAACAGGCTGCCTGGGGAAGTGGTTGAGTCACCACCCCTGGAGGTATTTAAAAGACGTGTAGATGTGGTGCTTAGGGACATGGTTTAGTGGTGGACTTGGCAGTGTTAGGTTAATGGTTGGACATGATGACCTTAGAGGTCTTTTCCAACCTAAATGATTTTATGATTAGGCCACAATTTCAAATTGTGGATTTCTCCTCTGCTGAGAAGCAACACACAAAGCCTTGCATTTGGCAGACCAAAAACATTAGCAGCAGTCAGGGATGTTTGGTGTCGGGCAAAAGGGAGGCACTATATACAGATTCCTGTGCTTCAAGTGAAATAATTTGTTAATGTGTAAAATAAACATGCATTTCATAAATAGTTTTGACATATTTTGTGGGCAAACAGCGGTAGCAGATTGAGGATGTTTATGGACTCAGGCAGATAAGCTGTTTAATGACCCAGTGCACAGACAAAATGAGTGAGCTGGCTGCTAAAGTTGTAAAGATTTGTAACAAAAAAATATTGAGTGTTATGAACACGGTATGAATGGAAACATATGTGTGTGAAAGCACCAGATGAGACAGAACAAGGGGTAAAAGAATAGCCTGGGCTGATAATGAAGAACACCATTCCCTTGATGCTGTTCTCAGCAGCAAAATTGAGTAGTGTGATGTCAAGGTCAAGCCCAAAGGCCTGCACTCAAGCCCACAAGGCCCGCACTCTGATAAGACCACAGGACAAGATGACTTGTCAGCAGAAGATGCTGCATCCTCACAACAGGAGGATGGCAACAAGGCTGCAGCATATGACAGACAGCACTTCTTTTCCCACTGGCCTGTCAGAGAAACAGACATACGTTTCAAACAAACAAGAAAAAATGGGCAAAACCAGCAACTTTGCCTAAAATTTATGGAGGCTGAAGCAAGCAAGATGCCGAAACAAAGGACAAGCATTGATTCCTAAAGGGATCAAAGATCTGTCAAAAACCAAGTTCATTGTTGTCAATCAAGAATAACCCCAGAAAAATAATAAACACTTGACAGAGAGTGTCCTTTGCTATCTATGTTGCACACAGTGATCCTTGCCAGGGAGACGCAGGTAGGTGCTTGTAACTATGTTATACGGGACTGTGAGTGAGTGAAATATTTGAGGGAATGTTAGTGCATAGCATCAACTTACACAGAGATTTTGTAAATAAATAAAAAGTTCCCTTTCGCTAAGATCTAGCACTAGGTTTTGTTATGATGAATTTTCCTTTTTTTTTTTAACTTACATTCCCATGTCCCTTGACTCCCTCACCTCTTTTAATTCCTCTCTGTTGTAATCTTCTCCAAGACTTGTGTGTGATAGCGGGTTTGGGGTTCTTCTCTCTCTGTTTTCTTGGTTAGATTGTCTTCCTTGCAAGTCATAATTTTAATAAAATAAGAAAGGGGGCTGGAATGGACCTAAAAAGATTGTTTAGGTCACCCAACGGTACCTAGAACAAATCCTAACACCATGTCAGTGTCAGCTGCCAATGAGGGAGATGTCACATCCTCCCTAAGCAATGCATATAGTGTAATTGCCCTTCCGATTACCATTTCTAATAGCTAGCCTGAATACCCTGTGATGTAGCTCAAGCCTGTAACTTCTTGTCCTAAGCACGCTGACGTGACAAAGATTTTTTCTTTTTTCTTGCAGCAATCTTTTACTTGTGTGAGGATTACTATCATGTCCTCTCTGTTTCTCCTTCTTTTCATTAAAGAGCTCCATTTCCCTCAACGTTTCTTCACAGTTTCAGCCTAAGAAGGAAAACCAGGCAGGATTTTTGGTCCTTTGCTTTACCAGCTGGCGACAACTATCTCACATTTTTGGGGCTCAGCTAGCCTCCCACAGGCTAGTTAATGGAGGGAAGATGTAAGAACAATAGGCTAGAAAAAGTCACCTGGTCATGAGTGTGATAGAGGGTTAGTAAAAAAAATCGCAAAATGCCGAACCATGAAATTTCCTGACACTGTAACAAGGCATGCGAATTGGAATAAAAAGAGTGAAAGCCACCAATTACAGGAAGAAAATATCATTCATGTACTAAGTCCTTTAAGTAGGAGGGAACTTTTGAGGAAGGTTTTAGGGAGGATCACAACTAAATCACACTACAGAAGAAAATTTAAAAAACAACAATCAAGGTAACAAAGGTCTTTGCAAGTCTGAACTAGGGGAAAAATTCTTTCTGCTTGCACACCTGGCTATAAACTTAACCTTGCCCATGTAATCAGGACACACTAACCTGGCATCTGAAAAAGCTGAGTATCATGGAATAACTAGCACTGCTAAAACTCATTTTCCAGCTGGAGAAAGCTGCTGATGTACCCTCTTTAGAGGGCAACTCAAAGTTTGGGTGCCTTCAACTGTTCTCTAAAGGTACCTTCTGAAGGATACATGAATGTATGCTTCCTTTTTGGCTATACAAAGAACCTGAGGTTTTCAGGCTTTCAGCTTATTGCCTCATTTAGATGCCTGGATTTAGGTAGGATAAATGTAAGTCATGGTATAAAAAATTATGTGTAAGTGTAAACGTTTGCAACATTGATTTGATTTACAAAGTTATTTGGATTCTTTTATGGCAAAAATTAAATATAAATCAGTGTTATTATTACAAGAATTAATAATTATTTTATAGCCAGACAGGTAATGTCAACACCATTTGTCAAATAATGTAATAGTATTAGTAATAATAATAGACTTCACTTCAGCAGTTTGAAATTACTCTTAAATATACATATTTCAGTTCTCTCTGATTTCTTCTGTGTACATGAGATGGCCAAAGGGAAAACAATCCATCCAGCAGGCATTGAATTAAACACTGCTTTTCAGCACTCTGCAGCAAAGTAGTTTGCTCCATTTCATTTCTGCAGAAAGTCCAAGTAATACACCAAGTCAAGTGTAAGCTCTAAGTAATCATATTCTTTCCTGTCTGCTTTTAAGAAATCTCAGACCCTTGAACACTTCCTTGGCCTTTTTTATAAACATACGTTAACCTTTATTCATCTAACTCTCATGTATGGACAGACTATATTAGCCCAAGACTCGCATGAAGCTTCTGATAACAGGAACAGGTGATTTGCTTGACTTTCTCAGGCCCATTCCTTATTTCCTTTACACTGGTTTGACTCCAGCATAACTCCATGGATTTCACTGGAGCTATCCATGGTTCAGTGCCAGGAAAGGAGATCTGGATCTCTGAACTTTCCTGTTGCTGCAGAGAGGCCTAGAAAGAGTAACTTCCAGTTTACCCAGATGTAGTGCATCCCTAAATCTCTACCAGAGGTTTCCATTACGTGCTTCCATTGAGTCTTTCTTATCTGTTTCTACAGTACTCATGAAGTTAGATATGTCCTAGAAAAAGACAGGACCCTGCAACTGGACCCACCTGCACAGTTACTTATGGAGCCCTACTGACATAAACCAAATTAGGCTTCATACACGCTAAGTTAAATCCTAGCCCCAGTTAGGTCAACAGCAGTTTTACCATTGTTTTTTAAGGTGTTGGGCTTTCATCAACATACCCCAAGGCTATGCTCATGAAGTCCAATGTGAGCTTCAAAGAATCACTATTATATACTTTTCCTGTCTTAAAGCCTAAGCACAGTGTTGTGACCAGTGTGAATGTCAGAAAGGGCGGAGCAGATCTCAAGACTGGCAATTCGGAAGATGAAAGGGCAGGGTAGATCTCATGACTGGCAATTTAGAGGGTGTTAGTTTGAAAGCAGACCCCAGCTGTCATTACCAGTGAGGTTGCTTGTTCAGCTACGCCTGATACACATTAATAAGTTACACACTGCATAACAAAACATTTCTCTAATTAATAGCCTAAGTTCCACGATGTGCTCCCTGTCAGTAGATTATAACCTTTGAACAGTGATCACAGCAACACCTCAGCACAGACCTACTGAACACCCCCAGTTTTGTTGATTTGCTCTTACTCACAGACTTGAATGAATGGACTTCTTTCTTGAGAGAAACTACAACGTGATACTTTATAGCAACTGAACTGTGGCCAGAAAGGAAATTCACTGATTTTATTATCCCCAATGGAATCATATGGCATGGAACATGTTTTTAAAATAGATTTATTCCTGCTAATTTTACTAGCGTACCAGTATTTCCTTGAAGTGAGCCAGTTTGGCCCTACTTGTTCAGGGACAGTCGGGCATGATAGGCTAGGGGCAGGCAGGCTGTACAGTCACAAGACCTTGACCACGCTATGTGATGTGGGAATGTGTGCTGCACTAGCTAGTGGCAATGAGAGAGCTGAAACCCTTTCCTCTATGCTGGGAAACCTGTGCCTGCAAGCCACTTCATGATTACATAAAACAGGGTACATGTTCCAAAGAAGCGGAAAGCATTATATTCTTTGTTTTGTTCTTCGCTGCTCTATTATTAGAATAGCAAATGTTCTTTTCTCACTGAGTGCTGTTACCCACGCAGTCCCTTCAGGAGCAAGATGTCAGTACAAATACGGAAGAAACAAGTCAGAATGTATTTAGGTGAGTAATATGTACTCAAACTAGCTCAGAGCTGAGTTTCATCCTTGGACACCGAAGCAGCTGGCTGACGAAATCTCAGTACCAGGTAGAGTCACCGAGACTAGAAAGCATAAAATGCCCCCTGTGTTAAACATGGTGGGAAAGGAAGAGCCTGGGAACTATCTGCTATGTCTGTTTTAGCAAGTAGGGTGACACAGTAACAGTTTACGTGCTTTGAGACTCAGTTCAGAAGTGCACTCTTGATCTGAACTAAAATTTTGATACAGAGGCATTTGAACCATTAGTCGAACACTTGATCCTGGGAAAAAAATGCTGGAATAAATAATCAACAAGTTTTGGTAAGTACATAAAAGAAATCAAAGCAATTAATAGCAGTCAATAATAACTTACCTAGAACAAGTCAAATCAGTGTAATTTCAATCTACAAAACCAGGCCTGTGGCTAGAGGAAGATGGAGTAGATACCATGTATCTTAAGCTTAGTAAAACTCTTGACAAGGTCTCACATAGCTTTCAAGTAAATAAACTAGAGGAATGTGGTTTACATGAAAATATTTTAAGGTGGGGACAGATCTGGTTGCTGTAGGAATAAATGCAAAATACTGCATTTGGGCAGATACAGCCAGATGCAAAGACAGAGGTTGGAAGTATCTGGCTATGTACCAGTTCTTGCAGAAACAAATCTTAGGACATCGTGAACCACTGGCTGAATTATTTCAATCTTGTGCAAGAAAAGGTAAATTATACAGAGATGTATAAATGAGAGTACAACCTTCAAGGTATGTGAAGTAGTCATCCTTCTGCTTTGCTCACTTGCAATATGCTGCTTAATTTTGAGTACTACATTATAAGCAGTCCAGAGGAGAATAATGGCGATGATCGGAAGTCTGGAAGATTTGAACTAGGAGAAGGACTGAACTAATGGGTATGATCCTGAAAAGGAAAAGTCTAGGAGTTGAGATGGTGCCTGTTTTCAAATACACATATGCCTGCTGAAGAAAGATAGGAAATAATCTATTCTCTAGATCTGTTTCGGATAAGACAGGAATTAATGGACTTACATTGCAGAAAAGAAGATTCAGTACAGACTAGGAAAAGCTTTGCTATCATATGAATCTCTAGACTGCCTGGACAAGTTATGCAGTCAACATTACTGATAGTCATTAGGACTGGGTTAGATACATGTCTATGAAGAAGGACAAAGGTATTTAAGATACTTGCTTGAGGACCATTTCAGCCCTATGAGTAAAAGATTTGCTTTTGATGTGAAGAGAAAAAAAAAAAATTAAAGAGGTTTTAATTATGCACAGACTTGTAAAAAAAATCCTTACTAGATGAACCTCATCTACAAGATCTATGATGTATGCCAGATCTTCTAATGCCATTTCTTTTCTCTGTAAATGAAAGTTGAATCCCGACTCAGCTCCCTGCTTGGGATATTCCTGGACTACGAGAAAGTACTGAACCGAATTATGTAGCTGAAATATTATTATTGATAAAACGTCCAATTTTCACAATGTGATGAACCAAAATACAGCTGGTTTTAACCCACTGCTGCTTAACATGTAGGTATTTTGAATATTGTAACAATTCTCTAAGAAACTCTGAAAGAGATTTAATACAGCGTATGATTTCTCATTCTTCAGTTGTTAACGCCTTGTATATTTTCTTTGTAACATAATACACTATACAGGTGCCATCTCTGGCTACTTTAAAGGAATTTTTCAGACAACTGCACAAAATCATATGATTTAGAGTAAAAGTCAGTCCATAAAACTGACCTCAAAAGGACCGGTATCTTTCTTCTCAACAAAAAGGACCCTTGTTTGCGGCAGAAGTGCACCCTGTAGCTGTTGTGTTTGTTCAGAAGTTTGGCAGGCATTTGATATTCCTTTTTGTTACATCTATGTCTAAAAGAGTTAACAGGCAGGATCTAGCAAACTAGTTGTGCCAGGTTACAAAGTTAGCACTGACAGCACTTTTTTTAGACCCTCCTGGAGATTCCTGCCTGTACAGCAGAGTTGGCAGCTCTCAGCAAGACCACCAGACTTTGCACTGAAGTTGGTCTTGTTCAGGAACATGTTCTGTTGAATTCGGTCTGTTGTGGGCACAGCAACCTCTAACAGAAGCGTAGTGCTAAACAGGTAGGAACTTAGATGTGACAAAGGCTTGAAACTCTAGAGGTAAAAAAATTTCAAAATTAAGTGCATGGAAAGTGGCCTGCAGGAAATACAGTACTTAGCAGCTTACAGCTACTAGTTTCAATCTCATCCAAAAAAAAGAGGCCTGAAAGGTGCTGCCTTGATCTGCGTAGTAGAAGAGCAAGCTGCCTCTCTCTGCTGGGTTTCTTTGAACAGATGCCCACTTCAGAAAGAAAAAACAAAACCCCCAATGATTATTCTTCTAAAATGCCTGCCCACAGCTGAATATAACTGGGAGCGTTTCCTTTGGCAGTGGTAGATGAGGTCCTTCTGCTCCACAACACATCTTAAATAACCTGAGGACGACTTCAGTGAACTGCATGTGATACGTTTCCATTATGGACTGAGACCCCGAGTCTCCAGGAGTGACTTTACGATGCTGTTCAACAGCCTCTACTTTCCATTTTCCAAATTACATTAAAAACCAAATTCCTGTGCAGCCTTACACTGGTAGTGTATTACCACATTATTTTGTCCATCCCGTTTCTATAGGTAAGTTCGTATAACTTAACATCGGGTGTTTTTATGCTTTAACACACTTTTTAGGAGGTGGAAAACAGAAGCGAGGAGCGAGGGAAGGTTTCCCTTCCCACGTAAAAAGGCTCCGGTGAGACTACTCTGCCCTCTGCCGGGACTCCTCACGCGGGAAGGGCATGACGCAGGGGAAACCAC
This sequence comes from Aptenodytes patagonicus, assembly GCF_965638725.1. Taxonomy (NCBI): domain Eukaryota; kingdom Metazoa; phylum Chordata; class Aves; order Sphenisciformes; family Spheniscidae; genus Aptenodytes; species Aptenodytes patagonicus. The sequence continues at coordinate 76,027,743 of NC_134949.1, read as the reverse complement.
CGAAGGCTGAGGATTTATGCTGGTCGATGTCGAAAAACTACTAAATGCGGTCGCCTGGTGCTTGTGCAGCTCTGCAGACGCGGCTGCAGCGCATGCTCGGCTCCCAGCTGCGAGGGCTTGCCAGTACCAGAGCTGATCACCTTATAGCCACGCCGTTACGTGCCGGCAGGAAACGCAGCCGCACCTTTCACCAGCTTTTTTTTCACATGCGTAAAGTATTAAACAGAGAGAGCGGGGCCACACTCGCACCGCAGGGCGCTAGAGACCCTCCATCCCGCCTCGAAAGCGTTACCTGAGGAGACGCGCTGGGCGCCTCCCTCCCCCCCCGCCCAGGACAGGGCTTTGCGGGGTACCCCGTGCCAAAAAGGGGTACCGCGCCCTCCCTTCACAGGCAGGAGGGCGGGCGCCTCACCCCCACCTCCCCCAAACTGAGGCGTTCTGGGTGCCAGACCCCTACATCCAGACAGCCGCCCCCACCCCCGCCCTCCGCCCTGCCGCCGCCCCTCCTCCGCCACGCCCCCTCAACGGCCTCCCGCCCCGCGTGCCCTCCCCCTCCCTGCACGCAGGCGCGGCAGGGCCGGCGCCCCGCCCCGCAGGACTACACTTCCCAGCATGCGCGCTCGGCGCGGGGAAGGGCGCGTGGCAGGGCACGGCGGGGGTGGGGTGGGTTGGGGGCGAGGAGCGGAGCGCGGCATGGAGGCGGGCGCGGGGGGCTCCCGCGCGCTGCCGGCGGGGGAGGGGCGGCCGCGCGCCCACCTGGCCGCCCTGGTGCTGGCGCGCGGCGGCAGCAAGGGGATCCCGCTGAAGAACATCAAGCTGCTGGCGGGGGTGCCGCTCATCGGCTGGGTGCTGCGCGCCGCCGTGGACGCCGGCGTCTTCCACAGGTGCGCATGCGCCGTCTCCCCTCCCGCCCCCCAGCGGGAGGGTGGGCTGCGCGTCCCCCCGCCCGCCAGGGCGCGCAGCCCGGGCCTGGCGCAGCGGTGGCAGGAGGCGGGGTCCCAAGTCGGGACGGGGGTGCCGGGGGGGCCTCGGCGCGGGGAGGGGCCCCTGCCCGCAGCAGGCTCGCCGGGCAGCCCTCCCTTCCCAGCCGGTTTCTCCCAGCCAGGCTCCGAGGCTTGGCGCCGGAGTCCCGGTTGAACTGCTAACGGCAGCCGTTGTAGTGGGGGGGGGGCTGGTCTCCCCTCTGTAGCCTCGCTGAAACTGCTCCTCCGGGTTGGTGAATGGGGCGGGTGTGTGGTAGGGGATCCTCGCCGAAGACAAGGGGGTGCAGTTAACGTGGCACCAGGTTAAGGATCGGGCAGGGCAGGGCGTGGCGCAGGGCACGCGGGCCGCACCCCGCCGTGAACTCCGCTGTCCCTTCCTGCTGAGGGTGAGCTGCGAAGGAGTGAAGGAATCAGTCGTACAACACGGTGGTTTGAGATTAAAGTTGTTCTGATTCGTGGTTGGGAGCTGCTAGTTGACGATGTTTGCTAGTAAGCGTTGATGTTTTTACTTTATTAAGATGGCTGCATTAAATGAAACTGCCAGGCTGTAGCTAATCTGCTGTGAATCATTGAATCACAGGGTGACTTCGGTTGGTGGTCGTCTGGTCCCACCCACTGCGCAAAGCGGGGCTGGTTAGGGTTGCTCAGGGCCGCACAGAGCTGAGCTTGGGTATCTCTAAGGATGGAGACCCCATGGCCTTTCCAGGCACCGGTTCCAGGGACTGACAGCCCTCATAGTGAAAAATTGTTTTGCGATACCTAATTGGCACTTCTGTTCTTGCGGTGTGCGTCCGTGTCCTCTTACTGCGCTTGTCTAGGAAAAGGTTCTCTGTTTTCTTTCTACCTGCCCCCTAGGTACTTGAAGACGGCAATAAAGTTGCCCCCTTGCCTTCTCTTTGCAAGACTGAATCAAGACAGCTCTTGCAGCTTCTCCTGGCATGCATGTGCTCCCAGGCCCCAGTCATCGTGCTAGCTCTCTGATGGGCTTGCTCCAGTTTTTCTTTCTTGTATCGGGGAGCCCACAGCTGGACACAGCACGTCGGAGGCAGTCTCATAAATGTTGAGTGGAAGGCAATAATCGTGTGTGCCCATGTGGCACACAAGCTCAGTTTGTGGCAAAGTGCATGAAACTTTGGTAGCAATAATTAGAGCTAGATAGAAACAAGTATGTTGTTAGTCTTAAGAATATGGGCATTACAAATTTCTTTTTTCTGCCAGAACAAAACTGAGAATTTTCTACACACATACACACATAAACTTAGTTAAAACCAGTGCATGGTTAGGATGCACTTGGTATGTAGCACACCTAGGTGCAAGTTCCCAGTGCAAACCTACTGCATTACGTTCAGAGCGGTGACTTGATATAGTCAAGTAGAAATGTAGCCCAGCTAGATTCAGAGCTGGAAGTAGGCACGAGTCTTCTGTATCTCATAGCTGCTGTACCGTCATCTATTCTGGAAAATCTTTTTTGCTGTATCTGAAAAGTAGAGGAAGCATCGCTGACTTGGTTTTATTTTTAATAAAGAAGCAGTCAAGAACATTTCTGACCTAGGTTACTGATAATTATTTAATGCATGTGAATCCATATTGCTTAATGACCTGTGGTGGATACGGTGGTTCGAGTGACCTCCTCATTTTCTATTTGGCATCTGAATTTGCCCAACAGGAAGCCAGTTAGGGTTATGTAGCCTAACTTTGAGGCAGAACAGGTGCATTAGATGGAAGTGCACTAGGTTTTCTAGTCCCCTTTGAAACAGCTGTGCTGCCGGGGTACATGTTGCACAACAAAACTCTGTTAGATGAATGGGGAGTGTATATTTAACAGGTATGTATATTAAACAGCCTGAAGCAGTTTATGGAAAATACCTCTTCTGCATTTGTTCACATGGGTGTGACTTGGCGTTGCTGTCGTACATATTTTTATTCTGATGATCCCATGATGTCTTTGGATGGAAGAACTTAACTAAAGCACCATTTGCTATGTACAGTGCATTGAGAATGCCAGTGTTGCTGAGAGAAGGGTTATTTTTCATAATTTTTGTTTTTATATCTCACATGCTTTTTTGTCACAATGATGGCAGCAGTGGCCTCACAGTGCTCAGCTAGTGTTTATCTTCACATAATACTCAGATCTAGCCCTTCCTTTTGTAAATGTTTATTATCCCTGAACAATCACAGTCTTGCTTTACCAGTATTGAAGGTTTTCTGTGCCAAAACACGTGATTGTAACTTGAACAGCTCTTTCTCTGAGATTGCATGGAGCCTAATTAACACATTTTAGACCACTTGCAGAATAAGCTAATCTTCTAACTGTGTGGCAGTTTACTTGTCAGCCTTGTTTCTGAACTCTTAAATGATTTTGAATGCCTCGTTCAACTCATTCATAATTCATTGATCTGCTAGCATGCCTAATAAATTGTGATGTGCTGACACTGGATTTTTCTGGTAACTGAATTTTATGTTGCTTAAGTTTCCTACGTATGTGGTAGATCAAGCACTCTACAGTATTAAATTGAAGTGCAACCCAGGCTTGAGATTTTACAACCTAGTGAATGTGTGTGTTCTATCCCTATTGTTTAAAGTTGCTTGTTGGACTGACGGGGATAGTTTTACTAACGCAAATATAAGAACTAGTTCCTTTCATTGCAAGGTGTAATACATATATAAGCCAGGGTGTTGTTCAGGTTAGATTATGGCAGGCAAGTCAACAATGCTGGGAGTTGTTCTTTATATTCATTTCTGTCACTGTCTGCCAACAGTGTATGGGTTTCTACAGACCATGATGAAATTGAGAAGGTTGCAAAGCAGTTTGGTGCTCGAGTTCATCGCAGAAGCCCCGAAGTATCTCAAGACTCCTCAACTTCTCTAGAAGCTATCAGAGAGTTTCTTAATCATCATCATGGTAAATCAGTAATGAAATATGCTGTAGCCCCAGAGGGATGATGCACTTATTTAGAAAAATAAGTAAAGCCTCTAGTAAATAAAAGCTAGAAAGTTTCTCCTTTTTTGTGGCATCCACTCATACCATACTTTGCAGTTGTGTATTAAAAATATTCATTGTTTCATAAATGTTTGTTTGTTTTTCTTTAGAGGTTGATATTGTAGGAAATATACAAGCAACATCTCCCTGTTTGCATCCCAGTGATCTTATAAAAGTGGCAGATCTGATCCAGAAGGAGGGGTTTGATTCTGTCTTCTCTGTTGTGAGACGGCATCAATTTAGATGGAGCGAGGTAAAAAAAGGAGGTAATATTTAGGTGTTTCTGGTTACAGTTATACTTAATCAAAATTTTTTTCAAATGATTTATTTTCATACCCATGGTATTTACATTAGCAAGTCGTATCAGAGGCAGGGGCTGAGTTCTTGGAGAGGTGTGAGATGGCTTAGAAATTCCTTTTAAGTAGTGCTGTTTTGATATCACTGATCATTGCTCAGCCTTTCTGTAATTGTTTTGTAGAAGTGATAAAGTATTGAAAATTAAAATGTTATTAACTTGCCTAGGCTCAAAATATAGCTCCCAAAAACTTCACGTGTAAACTTCTGCTTGGCAGGTATTCATGTGTATGTAGACATGACACTGAGGTCCTGTCTTAACTGGGAAGGTGTTTGTGCTTACTATGCAGTAGCTAACAAATGGCAAATAATGTGAGGTAAAGTCTTAGTGAAGATGGGATGGCAACCTCTTAGCCTGGAGACCTAGGGTTTGTGTCAGCCTGCTAATTTGGCTGCTGACTTACGTCAAATTGCAAACTGCCTTTGGGTCATGAGGGCTGAACTCATGTTAATTAGCTCATACAGAAGAATATGACTGTTTTTCCCCGAGAAAATATGCCTCTCGGGTACAGTTGCCAAGATGACTAAAGACTGAAGTCTTTACTTACAAATAAAGATTGTACCTTGTTGTAGCTGTAGAAGTACCTTTTGTTCTTGTACAAAGAACTATTCCACACATTATCTATGTTGTTTTTGTGATTAAAGCAGAAATGTTTGCTTCTTTCTCTCAAAATGGTTAGTGCAGATACTGCCACATCGTTGTTTTTATTTTTAAAAAAATGAATGTGTTACTCAGACATTACATTTATTCTGTTGAGATGAAAAAATTTCATCTGAAGCATTTTATATGGTTTGCAAAGCATCATGCTGTAAAAGAGCATGCAAAATAAATGAAGCTTGATATTAAAGATAAGTTGGAATAAAAGTTAGGCCTTTGTTTGGAATAAACAGATAACATGAACATTCTCATTGTTCCTCATAAGAGGAGAAATAACATGACACGGTTTGTTTGTAAAGTATAAAAGGAGTATTGAAGTCGTGGATGGCAGTTTAGGGTTCTGTGGATTGCACTTTAGGCAACCAAGTGAAAGTCCACTTTGCATCTTGAGATGCTAGAATGGATATCTGTGAAAGACTATACCGTGTGGCTTTCTGAAGTGATTGTGTGCCACCTAGTCTCTATAGGTAGATTATTAAAACAAAAAAGCCTCAAGGCTTACCTAAAAGAGCAAATGATTCTGTAGTATAAAATGACATCTAAAGTCTTTTGATGTGGCGAGAGATAAAGAATCATTCAGTTGCAAGGAGTATATGCGAGGAGAACAAGGAACACATTGTGCAAAGATTAGTAGCTTAAGGGTAAAAGCAAATGGCCTTTCCAGGAGCGTGGTGTTTCAGGTGACAGTGATTCACAGGACATTATACAGTTTAGTATTGTACTCTTTTTTTTTTTTCTTCCCCCCCCCCCCCCCCCCCCCCCCCCCCCCCGATGGCTTTAAAGTACGGATTATGTTAAAAGAGTTTTATATCTTTTCCTATGTATTTCTGTTGTTCCTTCTGCATTAAGGTTTAATATTGATGCACCCTGAAAGAGAAAGGTGTCTCTCTCTGACTGGAAATGTTTACTTCATTGAGCACAAAGCTCTAGTGTATTTATGAAATACAAGGTGTGTGTATATACTAAAGCCTCAAGATGTTTTGGGTGTTTGAGAATGCCCTCTAACTTTTTCATGGTTACTAGATCATGAAACCTGGTGAATTTTAGCTGCTTTGTGCGTGTGAATTTGGGTGGCGTAAGGACAGAAGTCTCTGGTCCCTGGTTCAGTTTCTGCTGCATGCACTACTGGCATTGATAGCAGTATGGGATCTTATGGGATCATGTTTGTTCAAAGACCCTTGTTTGTTTATTTGAGGACACTGATTAAACCACTTCGAAAAGTTAATATGTGTATCCTTAAATAGAAAGTATTTTGGGGAAGTGCCATGATGTTTTCACAGGCAAAATTTCTTCTCATATGCTCTTTTTTTCACCTTCCAGATTTCAGGTTGGTCCTATCAGCTCTCGGAGTTCATTTGGGGCATTCCTGGTTTTAGGTGTAGGTAGCTGAATGGTTTTTTTGTGTTTACCCTCACTGCGAGTTAAACCCCTTCCCATTGTGTACTAAGAGATAGAGTACGGAAAGAGTATACTATTTCTTTCATATTGGCAAAGACAGTCTAGAAGAATGTCCCCCCCTACTCCTTTTAGGAACCAGTTTTGGAGCTGATGACCTCTCAGGTTTTGTTTTTTTGTTTTTTTTTTTTTTTTTAAGTCAGAATGAAAAATTTCCTTTTTCACTGCTAGAAATGCAGGGCAGTCCTCCAGTTTGTTATCCGCAGTTCCAAGAAAGAGCAAGCAATCCAGTGATTCTTTATAAAGTAAGCAACGAGAGGCAATAATGAAAGAAGTTGGGGACTGAATTGTGTCCTTAATTTTTCAACAGAAAGCTATTTAAAGAAAGTTAAGTGACTCTGAACTGGAGTTACAGTGATTCTGGAAAGCTTATTTTGTCATTTTTCTCCGGTAACAGAAAACAAAATGACAGAGCCCCAAAACCTGAATCCAGCAAAACGGTACCGGAGGCAAGATTGGCCTGGGGAGCTGTATGAAAATGGCTCATTTTATTTTGCCAAGAGACATTTGATTGAGAAAGGCTACTTGCAGGTTAGTGCTTCTGGTTTTCATGCTCTTTAGAATAATACATTTTTTACTCTTGTTATAGAGGGTTCTGAATTTAGTAATGTATTTCTATTTCTGATGCAGTCAGTATGAAGTAACAGCACTTTGACCTCAGGACAGTTTGCCTATTATGTGTGACTTAACAGGGCTAGCTGTAGCTAGGGCAGTTCCAGTAACAGCATCCTCCACAGCAAACAAATTTATACAAATAATATTGAGCAGTATATAGCTATAAGCCTAAAACAATACGATACTGAGTTTCACATCAGTTCGCCAGGATGTAAGTGCGTATCTAATAACTCATTTTAGTGTTACTAAGGGTGTGAGACTGACCTTCATGCAGTGTTACAGGCTTCTCATAATCTATAAACTTGTATTCTCGGCCAGTTTAGTCTTAAGCAGATTTTGTGCTGTAACCTGAACAGTTGTCTTCCCTTTCCTGATGTTTACGTCCCAGTGTAGTAATGCAGAACAAATGTATTTACTTCAGCTTTCATTTTGTTTGTCTACAAATATAGTCTCTTAGTTTTCTCATGCAAGACAAGTTCTCCATCTTGCAGATCATTTCCAAAGTTTGTCAGCAGAACTGAAAAAAAGCCCAATGTAGATATTTCCATATTTCTAACTGGAATATCTTACTAGGTACGTCAAGAGTACCAGGTTCTTATTTCTCTCTTTTCCAGATACCTCACTAATGCAGAGATACTAGCTTTAGGTCTCTGTATTTGCACAGACCCATGCAGTGCCGGCTAGTGCTGTATGGACTTCCAAGCATTGATCTGGATAGCACAATTGTGCTGAATTCTACATCTTATGAAGGTTGGGCCCTCTGAGGATCAGGGCTTTTAGGGTTTTTTAATTACATTGGGGTGTGGCAGATATTTTTCCAATTAAAATTAAGTCTTTGTGTAGATAGCAAACAAAAAATAAGCATAGTCTTACTAAGTAAATGATGAAGGTATTACTATTTTACTGTATTAAAAGACCTAGTGAAATCAGAGTGATGTAATGACTATAATGCATAACATCTTTCTTGCACGCTTTCTCTGGTTGTAAAATGAAAATACTTACTAACCATTGCCTATAGAAAGTTGTTTCAAATGCTTGGTTCTGCGTCACTGGCAAAACATCATTATTGATGGTTCACTTATATTTAAGCTACTGTGACCACTGTGTAACCAGATACTTAGCTTTCATTACATGGTACCAAATTGTACAGTTTTGTACCTGTATTGACCCAAGCAGAAAATTTTAATGGGTTCTATTTTATTTAGGGTGGTAAAATGGCCTACTATGAAATGCGTGCGGAGCACAGTGTGGATATTGATATAGACATTGATTGGCCTATTGCAGAGCAGAGAGTACTGAGGTAAAAGCACTTTTTATTTCTTTGATATCACTTATTGTTTCAAAATATGGTCATGTGAATTCATAATGTACATAATGTAAATAATCAAGATCAAAGATAATTGGACAACTTTATTTCCGCCCATCATTTTTTCCTGTCTCCTTTGAAATCATCTGAATTACCTTTGCTATATGGGTTTTTTGTTTTTTAAAGTTCAGCTTGGGGAAAAGTGTAAGCCCCACTATACCATAGCAATGTGTTAGCATCACCTCTGGCTTTTCCAGCTGAGTTGTCCTAGGCTTCCATGGTCTGGACCACATTTACTGATGCACATGACTGAGAGTGTTCATGTAGACGGCATAAGCTGATTACATCTTGCCAGCTGCCTTTTCTTTGCAGCTACTCTGCATGTCTCTAAGGAAATAATGGGTGGAAATGGAATATGTTTTCTGTGCCTTTTTCAGCCTTCACTCCATTTTGGTTTTGCCCCAGATAAATGCTACAGAACATAATCTCTTATGCTAAGGAAATAAATCTCATCCTAATTTTTAAATGGAGAGCATAACTGAGCTGTCTTTTGGATCATTCTGTTTTTTTCTTTGAAGAGGGAGAATGTAGTTAGAGAGTGAAGAAGATGAGAAAAGACATTAGAAAAAAAGAATTTCAAAGCTGATTGTTCTGTCTGAAGATCATAGTTGTATTTGAAATATTTGGGTTTGGAGCGTGCAAAAACTTCCATCCTAAAAAGATAATTTCTTTGTCTAGCTTTGGATATTTTGGCAAAGAGCCATTAAAAGAGGTGAAGCTATTGGTTTGCAGTATTGATGGATGCCTGACAAATGGTCGCATTTATGTGACAGAAGATCAGAAGGAAATGGTCTCCTACGATTATAGAGATATTGTTGGTATCGATCTATTAAAGAAAAGAGGAATCCAGGTGAGTGGCGTTCTGAAGTGTGAGGCTTTATTTCTGATGTAACCTGAACATGAAAAGATTCTCAAACCCTGCAGCATATAAATTGAAGTTTCTTCAGACTACTTGTGATCAAGCAGCATAATACATTGGTTCAGGGTTGGGGCAAATGTTGTTCTCAGATCCCTTAGAGGAAAATAAGTGGTTTGAGAAGGTTCTCAACCTCATTCCTAGTAGCTATAGCATCTTTCTCTTTGTGTCCTGGAAAAATGTGGGAAGAAATTTTTATGGTGTTTTGCTAGCACCAATCATAGTGTTCTGTGTAGCCTAGACACTCATTAATTAGAAGTCAGCTTTACCAAGCAGGGATATGTTGTTATCTCTTGGCTATAGAAGAGGAAGAAATACCCAGGCAAATTACTTGGTTCATCCTAGATCACCCATGATTGTTGCAGAGGGGAAATCAACCCCCCAAACACTTTTGTCTGCGTATTTGTTTTAACCATAACTTACGTGCTTTGAAGTTGTAAGAACTCAGTGTAAATGAAAAACTGAAACAACACAGACTGTAACATGGCTACTATTATTATTATTGATTATTATTACTGCTACTAAATTCTGCTGATCTGAATATTTGCTTGCATTTATGTAAAATTAGCTTCCTGGCTATTTTCTGTCTGTGCTGCTGCCTTTGATATAGCTAGAAGAATTTTTGGGGGTAAGAACAAAGTACAGATTTAGGCTGCCTTCAAAGAGCCTTAACTCAGTCCTGTTGCAGATGGAGATAAATATGGATAAGACAAAGGTGGCTATACCCCAAGTAGACTTCTCCAGATACATTTTTTGGAGTCTCTATTGTAGGATTTTTTTTTTATAACAGGTTAGACGAGACATTCATGACATACTTTGATGCAGCTGTTGCTGCCTTGGGGCAGTGAAATGGAGTAGATGGTTTTTCAAAACTCCCTCAGCTTCATTTTCTGTGAGGCAAAAGGGAAAGGAATCTTGTAATCATTATTTTGTTGCCTGTGGGAGCCCATTTCCATACTTGCTGTGACTTGGAATCTTTCATTAAAAACCTCCTGATCTTTGTGCTGCACTTTATGTATTTCTAGTATGTGTTGCTGATGTACTCTTGCTTTGTGCACCACTCCTGTTCATTTTGCACTTAAAATCAGTGCCAAGTATTTGTTAGTGTTTAAAAGCAATTAAGGAAGGTAAGCCTGTGTCGTGGTTTAACCTCAGCCAGCAACTAAGCACCACACAGCTGCTCGCTCATTCCCCCCCAGTGGGATGGGGGAGAGAATCCGAAGAGTAAAAGTGAGAAAACTCGTGGTTTGAGATAAAGACAGTTCAATAGGTAAAGCAAAAGACGCACACGCAAGCAAAGCAAAACAAGGAATTCATTCACTACTTCCCATCAGCAGGCAGGTGTGCAGCCATCCCCAGGAAAGCAGGGCTCCATCACACGTAACGGTTACTTGGGCAGACAAACGCCATCACTCTGAATGTCCCCCCGCCTTCCTTCTTCTTCCCCCAGCTTTATCTGCTGAGCATGACATCACATGGTATGGAATATCCCTTTGGCCAGTTGGGGTCAGCTGTCCTGGCTGTACCCCCTCCCAGCCCCCCGTGCACCTGCAGCCTTCTCAGTCGGTAGAGCATGGGCAGCTGAAAAGTCCTTGACTAGTGTAAGCACTACTTAGCAACAACTAAAACATTGGTGTGTTATCAACATTATTCTCACCCTAAATCCAAAACACAGCACTGCACCAGCTACTAGGAAGGAAATTAACTCTATCCCTGCCGAAACCAGGACAGCTTGTCCACAGCTTAAACAGAAAACTTGGTTTTCTGATTACTACTGCTGCAGTAATCTTCTGTTTTTAGCCTACCTTGTACGTTGTTTCTGAAATTTCAAATTTGGAATGAACTTTTGGAGGTTAATGTGCTGTGCTCCTTCAGTCTGTTTAGTGTTCTGTTGATGCTCTGAAGTCCTACTGTAAATAAAATGATATATTAGGTGGGAGTCATGGAAAATACTTCATAATATTCTACAAATATTACAGAAGTCTTCCTTGGGAATTCTCTTATTCCCTATTGTGGCTTAATTAGGTGGTATTGCACTATGGTCAGCATGCCACTGTACTGTGATACCCAGTATTTTATTTGGTACACATTGCATTTAAAAAGACAAATGTAAATTTCTTTTTTTGAACCTCAGGGAAGCCTACAGAATGGTGTTTCACTTTCCCAAAGCAACTTCAAGACTGTAATGTGGGTTTGGATGCTAACCACTTCTGCTCTGAGTTCTGATTGAAGAAACCAGTTATTCAATGTTTTCTCATATCTGAGAGAGCTTCTATGAGCAAAACTTGTACTGTTTTTTTAATAAATCAACTTACATGTCTTATTTCTTTGTATGTAGAATTTACTCTAACTTGACTTTATTTTAATAGGTTCGACTCATCTCTGAAAGAGATTGTTCAAAAACACTGTCAGCCATGCAGCTGGGATGTGTAGCAAAAGTTAGTGCAACAAATAAATTACAAGTTCTGGAGGACTGGCAAAAAGACATGGGTTTGAGCTGGAAAGAAGTTGCTTACTTAGGTCAGTTCCTTTTTTTTTTTTGGTAGTAAAATTTCATATAGCACACACACATGCAAACTTCATAGTGCTGCTCAGCTTCAAAACACTTTGGCCTTTGTTAATACACTAAACTTAATGGGATTGATGTGCAAATTACAGCACACAATCACCAAAAGCAGGTACGTATTTTAAGGCTTGTTAGGGTACAATCTAAATATTAAAGGCATTGATGAATAAGTGTCTAATTTGGTAAGGGAAGTCTTAGCTGTTTTTATAATGGGATTTAGGAAAGCTTTTGATATTACACAAGCATACAGTTACAGCTCACAATTTTTAACTGATTCTAGTTCATTTCAGATGGATATTGTATAGATTATATTCTGAAATGGAAACAAGAAATGGACAGAATAAAACTGAAAGCCGTATGATTCAGTACAAAACTATATTTCAGTGACGGCTTAAGCGTATAGTCCTGCAAATGCTTATTCAGTTGCTCAGATAATTTTGGTACTTAAAAGTACCATTCTCTTGCCTGAAGATTGTGTGAAGTGTGATCAGCATTTACATGTATCACTAAGATTTTCTGAGAACTGACTCAAACGTGCAAAGTGCTGTTGAGCTGCTGAGATGAAAACTGTGGCAAGAATACAAATTCTAAGAAATAGATTAATATGTACACAGAAAAATACTGAGTTTGCTCAGTTTTTCCCTTCTGTTTTTCCCTTCTGTGATATTTTGCCTTGTCTGCCATCTTTCTCAATAGGAAATGAAGAGTCTGATGTGGAATGCCTGAAGAAAGCTGGCATGAGTGGTGTGCCTGCTGATGCTTGTGCAGTTGCTCAGAAGGCTGCTGGTTATATTTGTAAAAGCAACGGTGGCTGTGGAGCTGTCCGGGAGTTTGTAGAACACATATTCCTGTTACTAGAAAAAGTGAACGCTGCAAGAAGGCAAATGGAAGACGTGAGTTCAGCAGGAAGGGAAACGAGAACAGCAGGAGAGGAAATAAGGAACTAATGAAAAAAGAGTAACACAGTTGGTCAATCCCGCTTTTCTTCTCCCCTTCCTCTCTCAGTAAGTCTGTATCCCAAAGGATGGCTTATCTTTCAAGTTCTACATTGCAGTAGAGTTAAAAAGATGTTTCCCTCTAATTAAAGGTCCCACTTTAAGTGCTGATATTCATGATTGTATGCTGATAATCATGATCATATTCATGATTGTTTTACAAGCCATTTAAGTGCAATGGAAGGAATGCTACAAAAGGTAGTGTCCTGTAAATCTACTCTTAATCATTACATCTGTCCTACAGGAATGATGCGTCTTTATTTCATAATCCGAATATTTTCAGGGATCAGTGGTTTTGCATTACTTGAGGATTTGTAATTCAGATTTAAAAAAAAAAAAAATTTCTGTCAGTTTTACTCATTTTATTAACACTTCCTCTATCAAATGTCAATATGATGTTGTAGTTGTGTGCTTGCTTTTTACAGGATTCGTCCCTAGTAAGGAAGAGTTTTAGCATATGCTGGAGAGGTCAGGTGTAAAATAACTATCAAACTTCTTCCTACATTTTTAAGACATCTCAGTTACTATAAAACCAGTTAATATTAGTTAAGAAAAGCACTTAAGCATGTGTTCAATTTTAAGCTCATAAATAATTAAATGGCATTTGGAATTGTGCCTCTTATCTTTGAATCTGTTTATATTGGGGTTTATTGAAGTGCTTAAATTAACATACCCAAATGCTTTGCCAAATTTGGAGTTAAATTTCCCATTAACTTTGAGATCTTTCCTTTGCAGAAACTCGGTTTCTTTCTGTGAAGGCTTTATTACAACCACTAATGATTAAAAATAAAATAAAAAAATCTTTATTGTATGGAAAAGTAACTGCTGTTTAAAAAAACCCAAAACATGATTGTGAGTTTATATAAAGTATATATTTAGACAATTTTTAGCGTGTTAATTTAAAGCTGGTGTATATGTATGTTTGTATTTATGTACAATACAATTTTTACTGTGTCTTGATTTAAAGAACTCAGCTATCTGTAAAAAGTTGTAGAACTGACACTAAAAATATGCATCAGTTTTCAATCCTGTTATTTATCAGTGAGTCAGGTTCTGCCTTGGGTTATGCTAAAAAATAAAGAATACCCGTGGTACACAGGCAATTACTACTGAGGTGAATAATAATGGCTTGTCATTTTATTTTGTTTCTCTGCTAAATAGACACTCCCAATATAATATCACCTGATATATTGCCCTCTGTTGATTAACTTTGTGTGTTACTTCCTTTTACAAAGCAAAATTTTAAACTGAAATTCTTTTACCACCTATCTACAGTAGCAAGGTTAACAGGTGAATAGTTTACTGTACTAATCAGCTCTAAGTTATCATTTAAGTATTTCCATTCAGTGAGGCTTTAGGGTTCTGTGCTGGATAAATCCCACAGACTTTGATAACAGGGGAGCCACATTTTGGACAGAACTATGGACTTTGGTACAGATAGATGAATTATTTTAGTTTTATAGACTATGCGGTAAAGCTTCAGAAGTCCAGATTGGATGAACAATTCAGGTTTGATAATGTCATATAGAATTGGCCAAGTTTTCAGTTACTTCACTTTGTCATCGTCAAGTAACTCGCCGATTTTGACTTCAAGAACAGTTTCCTGTGAATAGCTAGCTTTAAACAAGGTGACTGTGACGAACTTGGTTCCCATTCCTTTTACGTTAGAGAACACAAAAATATGAGTAAATGCAATTACAATAGAAATACGAGTTGGCAGTACTGTTTGTAGTTTACTGTTTGAATCAAGAACTCTTCTAATGTTTCAGCTGCTTGCTGAATGTGCCGCATATGCATTGGGGGTCTGATACATGTACAAATTTGGGGTAAAAATAAATGCAGAAACACTTTTGGATGAGTGTTGGTAATGGGCAGAAAGAAATGGTAGCTGATATGTAAGTGTTTTCACTGTGACAAATTCTCGTTTAGAAAAAGGTGGTATAATCTTACATGGGACATATAGGAAGAATATGAAGAATAAAAGAGCTCTAGAGATTATTTACAAAAAGCCGGTTCAAGGATATGGGAGATGCACAATCTGCTGCCTGAAAGGTTCAGATTTATATTGGTCACACTGCAAGGGAAAGCCTAACTATAAACTAAAGTAGCACGAGGGATGTCTTAACTACTCCTCTTGATTTTTACACAAGATCCTCAATCATATGAAGGATTTAGGGGTGTCAGAGGGGCAGAGAATAACTTTAACAGTCACCTTAAAGGGGAAATCCTGGGTTCTGGGCAGGCTTCAAAAGTGTAGTATCTTTTGCCAATGACTGTTGTTTCAGTACATATCCTGGCACCGTGATTGCCTTTTATTAGAGGTGTGTAGTTCACTCAGACTAGTTTTCAGTGGTCATTTTTGTTATAGTGGGCTAATTTTGGAAAAATCTCTTTTGGTCATGTGAGCGCTTGTCTTTTTACTTTAAATTGCCTAGTATATTCCAAAAAAATCTTAGATAATGTGGGCTGTTTTATCATAATTTTGTGAAACTGAAAAAAGTAAACTATGTGATAATCTATAGTAAGCTGTTACAAAAAAATAGCTGATTACCTGAAATCTGAAATAAAGTTTTCTTTAGTCTTTTGAGTAGAGAATGGTTATGGGGTGATTTATGACGAATTTGTATGCTGTAAATCATACACTTCCAAGTTCATGTGCCACACGAATGGATTATACCTGACGAAGGTGGACAAATTTAATGCCCAAATTAATCACATGCACACACAGTTACTCAAAATCTTCATCTTGATCTGGTCTTGGAGGCAAATCGTGAGTGTTTTGTGTGTGTGGTTATACCCTCTTCTTCACTTGTCTGTGTTCCGTGTTTTCAAATAGCTGGTTTCACAGGGCTGTGTGCTTTGTGCCTGTGTCTGTGAAAAGTAGGATTCATCTCTCTTGGTTTTCTGAGCTGTCAAAGCCAGCCCAGTATTTCTATAGAAGGAGCAGAACATAGTGAGAATTACTTGGCAGGATGTTCTCGGAGAGAATTCCCATTTTGGTTAGGCCTTGAGATCTCTGCTGGTTTTGGCTCTTTGGTGGCTCTTGCCAGGAGGGTTAAGGAGAGGGGAGAAGGATAGACAGTGACATATTGTCATTACATTTGCTAACTTTGGCACAAGGGGTAGAGGTTAGCCCTTCACCTACTTCTGGCTCTATTAGTTTATTTTTATCTGATCTTTGTCCTATTCAATATATGTTTCTCACCAGTTCTATGCTGTTTTCTGTAGGGTGATCCAACGTGTTCTGACCTTAGTTCATTTCAAATCTATGTGAATCATATGAAACTCAGCCTTTTGAGGTTAGAGAGATTTTATAATACATGGTGATTTCAAGTTCTTAATACTTTTAAACCTCGAGCACACATTAGTTAACTAGCTTTTCCAGAGTCCCTGTGGGAAAGTTGGGGGTTTTTTTAATTATATTTTCTGTTAGTATTCTCTTAAAACACTATTTCCTGTTTCCAGAAATAACTCCAAATGAGTCTAATTACACCCAGCAGGACTAATTATCCTAAATGTCAGCATTATAAGAGCAATAATAAGGTATGTCCAGTGGAAGAGAAACACTCTTATACATGAACCTGTTGCATAAATGATTTAGAAAAACTTCAGTAATTCACTTGTCTGAAAAATCCTTGGATGGTAGGTTTGTCTCTCTCTTGTTCTCGGACAGGTGTGTCTATCCCTGTTTCTGATCCTAGATGTGTTTGTGTATGTGGCTCTGGTTTAACAGAGCTTTCCCACTGCTAGAGGTACTGGAGGAAAGAGAAACATTTGGGAGCAGTCACATGCTATAGCTGTCTCCCACACCTCTAGTATTACAGACCACTTCCCCTAAAAGGGTCGCCATTGCTTTCTTTTTGCAGATGGAAGGATTTTTTGTTTATAAAAAAACGTGCTAAAGGGAACGAGCAGTGAGCAATGTCGAGGCAATGATATCAAATTATTCAGGTTAGGAAAGAGCAGGGCTGATGAAACTGAATAGATATATAACGAGATGTGCTTAATAGAAAAACAATCCTAATGTCATGTATAAAAATATCTATTTCTACTGAGGGGTTATAATCCAGGAAAATATCTGTTGGTTCAAAGTGCATGCTAGCAGTTAAAAAATCAAACTGCATTTTAGGAATTATTAGGAAAAGGGTATAGACTAAAAAGGATCAAAGGGATAAAAGTTATACAGATTCCACTGTATAAATAAGTGATTTGCGTTATCTAGAGTACTGGGTGGTTTGTTTCTTACATGTTTAAAAAAGTTGTAGGACTCAAAAGGTTTGTGGGATGATAAAATGGATGATGAAAGGAAGGAATCGGGTTCAGTGTGAGCAATAGTCAAGTAAGAATTCTTCACTTTGGAAGAAGGATGACTGAAGGGAGTTGTATTAGATATCCGTAAAACTAAGGGGGACAGGGAGCTAGGAAAGGACCACTGAAGTAACTAGCAGTGACCAAAAGCAGATGCCTGAGGAATACAAATTTGCCACGTTGTATTTGGCAGCTCTTTCCAGTTTTCCTGTGGCCCCAAAACATTTGCAGTTCATGGATTTCCAAAGCTGGATGTGGCTTACAGACATTTAGTAACCCTCAGCACAATTAAAACAGCCTTTGGCCACGTGTTCCACAAGTCTGATGTCTGATATGGTTCCTCTGGTTCTGAACCTTGGTTTCTTCCTTCTATTTCTTGTATGGTAAATACCTGAGTGCATTTTTATCATTGTTTCACAATGTATATCGGTGGTTCATTGTAAAAACATCAACGTGTAGCTCTGACACAGTGAGGAGGAGGACATGGCATTACTATTACCTATAGGAATTAATCATCTGATCGTAAAAACTCATTGAAAATAGGGCAAAAGTGCATACAGAACTGTGTAAAGTATGATGACATCAGCTGAATCAGCAACCATTGGTCATAGATACTAATAGTAAATTGTTTAGGAAGTTCTTGGACAAAATGTAATTGGAGGTTGGGAGAACATTCAGGAAAATATCACGTGCTTGTCCTGTTTGTTCACATACTCTTGCAGACAAGTATATCAGGGCTAGTATGGCCACTCTTGTATTAAAGTTAAACGTGGAGATAGTGAAAAGTTACATCCCTGGAGAGACTAAGGCTGTAGTTGCACAACTTCTTGTTGCCTGTACAGCCCATTTAAGAGTTTGACTACTTTTATTCTCCTACCTTTTTTTCCTGGTTACATCTTGTCCACAGCAACACAGTCTTAAGTTCAAAGAGGATGTGTCACCAGTGGATCCTTCTGATCAGTGATGCCCAACCAACATGTTGTGATTGATTAGGTGAAGCCTGGTCTAAAAAGCTTGAGAATGGGATGAAGTAATCCGATGCAGATGAATATAAAACACATCCTTTCATTTGACTTAATGAACTTAAAGATTTCCTCAGACTGGAGTATGAACGGGTTTTTCGGGCAGTAGTTCTGATGACTTGCAAACAAGCCCTAGTCCTGACTCGCCACATCAGTGTATTGATATCCTTGTGTCTTTGTGCACTCTCACTGTAAAAAAAAAAAACAAACCTGTGGGTTGTCTGCAAGCCATGCTGCTTTTTACTTCTTGCTCTTGTATGCTTAATACACTGCCAGGTTTTTACCATCATGTCATTGAGCACCTTGCAGCTCATAAGAGTGAGGCTCCCCAGGTTTCTTGTTTGTTTGTTTAAAGAGGGTACACATTTGATTTATAATGAAAGCCAAGAGATTTCAGTGGTTTTCAGGATAAAGTTGCAGCCAGTGCATGGCAATGTAGAGAGCAACGAGCTAACTGGATCTGTGCCTTGCAGTGGATCTGTGCTGCGGTTTACTGATGCCCCTGCTGAGAAGGAGGGGGACTCAAGTCTGGGCTGCTTCAATTAAGCTGCTGTCATTGGTGTCTGAGCTTGGATAGCACAGAGATATATAAGCTAGATTTATATTGCGCTTCATTCACCTGCCTGTGAAGTCCTGCTGTGCTTTTTTTTTTTTTTAATTTTTTATTGTAATGTACGTAAATCCTTAATTTAGCCAGTAGGCAATGCTGTAGAATGATTAATTTGTCATCCCTCTTAAGTAGCTAGGCAACTAACTGCAGTTTGAGCAGCACAGTGATACCGACCTGGCTGTTGCATTAGATCTAAGTAGTTTACCAAGGTCACAAATGACAGAGAACAACAGACCCCAGTTATCTTTTGTTTTAGTGCAAGGCCTTGCAGGCAGAAAAGGAAAGTCTGCTTTTGTTACTCCTAAGCATTAATACTTGCTTACGTGTGAATGCCATCATCTGTCCCATCATCCCGTCTCTACTGTGGCTGCTAGTAGATTCTCAGTGGTGCAGACTGATCGTTCCCAGGTACATCCTTGCAGATGCTGGCAGTCAGAAAGGAAGGACTTCTTAAGCAGGCTATGCGTCAGGACTGTCCCAGAGACAGACCTGCTCCCTTCAAACCTGTGTCTGATTCCCTCCTTTTGAGCCCCGCAGCATCCTGCAAAAATGAATGCCTAATTCTTGTGCAGAGCTTTGCAGTTAAAACACTGCAGTCAATAGATGTCAGTGAAGAACAACCGTTTCTGTTCCTTTCAGAGGCAGCGCTGCTTCCCTTTTCATTGGCAGAAAGCTTGCTGGATGGCTGCAGACCCCGTGCCAGAGTGAGCATGTCTCTGGTGCCATGGGGTTGCGATTGTTTCCAAGATGGCTATTTCTCCACTTAGCGTTGGCCTGCGGGACCAGTTTGGAAGGAGGCCGAAAGGAGGCACGGCAATGTAATTTGTGACTTCATGCTTTTCTGTCGCTGGACTTTTCACTCAAGCAGCTGTCAGGTGTTCCTGCTTGCTCCCTGCTGGGGCCACGAGGTGCCGCCACTCCTCTCTGCTTGGCCAAGGAGAAGTGTCTTCCGCGGGAGCCCGGGAAGGGCAGTGTCTCACCTTGCACACCCACTGTGTTTCACTGTCCTTTCCTACAGTTTGTTCTCTGCGGTATGCAGGACAGGTAAACAGATTCAGGGAAAGGGGAGGACTGTCTCCTATCAAAGTTAATAAAGAAGTTGCTGTAGAATCATCTCTCGTGGTTGCTCGTCCCCTGAAAGAAGGTGGATTGTGGTCACCTGTGAGGCTGGAACTGGTGAAAGAGTGATACAGCCACTCAATCCTTTTCCCCCTTTCTGAACATGGTCTTTCAGCGATCGCCTTCGCTCCCACACTCAGCCCTTTCTGTCAGGCTTGATTCCTCCCGTCCCATCCCCACTGGGTCTTTGCAGCAGGAGTGCCCTTCGCCCTTTGTCTGTGTCTGTCTTTCCTCTCTCATCGGCTGGTCATGAAGTGAGCCCCATGGAAATTCCTCCTGGTCCCCCATGTTTACTTTTTCAGCTGACCGATGGTTACAAGTAAACCCTTGTCTTGATCCCCTGAGCATCTCTGCTCTACTTAGACCCAGTGCAGAAACCCACCAATTGATCTCCTGCCCTGAGTCTTCTCTATTTTCCTATGACTTCTGGCTTCGGAGATTATCAGAACTGGCTCAGATCCCTTCCCCCGCCTGCTCTTCCCGCCCTCACTTCTCCAGACTCACTTGCCTCTCCTACAAGATGTTCCTGAAGCTATTCTGAGAGATTTTTTCACCAGTCATTGTTTCCTCCAAGAAACTGCTTTAGGCATCAAACTCATTGTATCAGAACTAATGTGACTTAAAGTCAGGTTGCTAGGATGTTTACCTAAGCACCTTTTCTTCTCTGAGAGCTATTTTAGAAGATAGTTATGTGATGTTTTCATGGAAAAGTCCTTGAAGCAAGGCCTGGAATTCACATGTTCCTCTCACAAGAGTTCTAGCCCTTCAGATGCTCTTGCTCTCTTTTTTCATCTGACTCAAAGGCCAGGTAAGCCTGGGTAGCAAGCAAAGCAGGCTAACTTCAACAAGAGCGGGTAGAAGCCTCACGTTTCAGCTCTGATGGCATAAATGTTTAATGCTGTCCTCCCTAATTAAATCAATATTGAGAAGAACCCTTACTCAGGAAGGTGGAGTATATTACCCAAATAGGAAAGCGGTATTGTAACCGTTTACATGTAATAGAGAATGCACAGAGCTTTGTTTCTTCCAGACCTAGTATTGCTGTGGTCTAGGTACATTTTGGACCAGTATTTTTATATCTTGTAGGGCTGAAATTTCTCTCTCTTCAAAAGTTTTAACCATCATAGAAAAAAGAAAGAAAAACAGAGAGGGGAAGAGACACTTTTACAATATCTTACTATGGAAGTTTTGAAAACTTTTGAACATCTCCATGACCTGCCAAAATGACTTGTGGAGCCAGATTGACAATTCTTTGAAAAATTCAGTTTGAATCCCTCTTGGTGGTGGGGAATGCTACAGCCATAGGAAGGGGAGGGAGAGTAGCAGCACAGTGGGAAGAGCAAGAGAAAAGAGGATGAAAGAAATGGTAGGCATGGCAACTGCTGGGAGACCCTGCTTGCCGGTAGCTACCATCACGTACCCCCATCCTGTAGGAGCAGTGCCCAGCCTAGCTTTCTGGACTTCTGACATAGGCCAGTTTTGCTCCGCAGTCTGCAGCTGCACGGGGCTGTGCCAGTGCCTAGGATGGACCTGCTACCCTGTAGTTTTATCAGCAGAAGCTGCTTGCTTTCTCAGGCTATTAATCACTGCTAACCAGTTGCTGCACTCTACCTCAGCTGTGGCTGCATTGCGTAAAGCTTGAGTAAAGCTGTATTTGAAGATTAAAAGTTCCGTGTGAGTAAAAAGTGTTACTGAGAGGAACTTCATTTTGAAAGTCCCATTTAACTCTGCAGTGCAGTGCTAGAGGTCAGACAGCTGGCAAAACAGTCGCTACCTTATATTCTAATGCTATCCCTTCATCCGGTTCAGGACTGTAGGCATTAACCCCCTTATTGATCCACATGGCATGTCCTCACCCTGTCTCTCCACACAGTTTCATATTGTGAATATGCATATAAATGCTGCTTACAGCAGTCTTCTTAATGCAGTTAATAAACTTGCTTGCAAACTTCATTTGCCCAAGGACCCTCTGGCTTTTTTTCCATACTCAAAGGGCTCGAAAAAATAAGTCTTTAAGTAAAACCAGGTTCGAGACCATCTAAGGCACCTGAAGGTGCACAAGTCCATGGGACCTGATGAGATTCATCTGCGGGTCCTGAAGGAACCGGCAGATGAGGTTGCTAAGCCACTATCCATCGTATTTGAGAAGTCGTGGCAGTCCGGTGAAGTTTGCACTGACTGGAAAAGGGGAAGCATAACCCCCATTTTTAGAAAGGGGAAAAAGGAAGACCCGGGGAACTACAGGCCAGTCAGTCTCACCCCTGTGCCTGGGAAGATCATGGAACAGATCCTCCTGGAAGCTATGCTAAGGCCCATGGAGGACAGGGAGGGGATTCAAGACAGCCAGCATGGCTTCACCAAGGGCAAGTCCTGCCTGACCAACCTAGTGGCCTTCTGTGATGGAGTGACTACATCAGTGGACATGGGAAGGGCTACAGGTGTCGTCTCTCTGGACCTCTGTAAGGCCTTTGACACGGTCCCCCACAACATCCTTCTCTCTAAACTGGAGAGGTATGGATTTGATGGGTGGACTGTCCGGTGGGTGAGGAATTGGTTGGATGGTCGCATCCAGAGGGTAGTGGTCAACGGCTCAATGTCCAGATGGAGATTGGTGATGAGTGGCGTCCCACAGGGGTCCATATTGGGTCCGGTACTGTTGAATGTCTTCGTCAATGACATAGACAGTGGGATGGAGTGCACCCTCAGCAAGTTTGCAGATGACACCAAGCTGAGTGGTGCGGTCGACACGCCAGAGGGACGGGATGCCATCCAGAGGGAGCTGGACAAGCTGGAGAAGTGGGCCCGTGTGAACCTCCTGAGGTTTAAGAAGGCCAAGTGCGAGGTCCTGCACGTGGGTCGGGGCAGCCCCCGGTATCAATACAGGCTGGGGGATGAAGGGATTGAGAGCAGCCCTGCCGAGAAGGACTTGGGGGTCCTGGTGGATGAAAAGCTGGACATGAGCCGGCAATGTGTGCTCGCAGCCCAGAAGGCCACTCGTATCCTGGGCTGCATCAAAAGCAGCGTGGCCAGCTGGTCAAGGGAGGCAATTCTGCCCCCTCTACTCTGCTCTGGTGAGACCCCAGCTGGAGTACTGCGTCCAGCTCTGGAGCCCTCAGCATAAGAAAGACACGGACCTGTTGGAGCGGGTCCAGAAGAAGGCCACGAAAATGCTCAGGGGGATGGAACACCTCTCCCATGAAGAGAGGCTGAGAGAGTTGGGGTTGTTCAGCCTGGTGAAGAGAAGGCTTTGGGGAGACCTTCTTGCAGCCTATCAGTACTTCAAGGGGGCTCATAAAAAAGTTGGCGGCAAACTTTTTAGCAGGGCCTGTTGCGACAGGACAAGGGGGAATGGCTTTAAACTAAAGGGGGGTAGGTTTAGACTGGATAGAAGGAAGAGATTTTTTGTGCTGAGGGTGGTGAAACAGTGGGACAGGTTGCCCAGAGAGGTGGTGGATGCCCCATCCCTGGAAACATTTGAGGTCAGGTTGGACGGGGCTCTGAGCAGCCTGGTCTAGCTGAAGATGTCCCTGCCCACGGCAGGGGGGTTGGACTAGATGACCTTTAGAGGTCCCTTCCAACCCAAACTATTCTATGATTCTATGATCCTAAAACGTTCAAGCATCATCATTAGCTGATCTCTTGCCATTTATGAATAGTGGAAGAATGACAGCTGAAAGGAGGGCAACTGTGGTTCGTGGCATTTTAGAGGGAGAGAGAGAATGATTTTAGTGTCAGAAGAGCAAAGCAACACAAACAAACTTCTGGTTTCCAAATGGGTCATTTGCATAGACCAGTGCTCAGGGCAGCATCTCCCTTAAATTGTGTTGAATTGGTAAATGGCAAGGGACTGCTATTGAACAGGCTTTTCTCCCACTGATCTCTTCAGCACGTAACTTCTGTATCGTTTGTGCAGATGCAAAATTGGTAGGTATCGATGTCAGCTTGCATAAGCAAGGTATGAAATGAAAGGGCTGTGTGGCAAGTGTGAAATGTGTGGCTAGAGACAGCATTAGTGTTCACTGTAAATAAGGCCTGTTTTCAGAAACAACACACCTAGAGGATGAGCTTGCCTTACAGATATGTACCTTCTGAGCACACAGGAGTCAAAGCAGAGTAATCAGCTTTTCCTATGTTTTTTTTCTGCCTGCTGATGCCTTGGAATTATATGGTTGGGGAGAACTAGTTTGGGGAGAAGAGTCCTTAAAGCCAGCTTGCCAAGCAATTTGAAGGTGAGGACAGAAAACACATCACGGAATAAATCAGAAGAAAAATCTTCACTGGATTCCTAGAACAGTCCCTCAGATGTGAACACAGACAGCTGATTCTTGGAAAATCTGTCTTATCAGGGCAGGGTAAATAAATAAGTCGTGTTCAGATTAAACTGTCTCTGAGTAGCAGTTTGTTTGCCACAGTGGAACTGTTGAATTCTATTGCACAAGGACTGTGAAGTAAAATGGTTCTCATCAAAACACGAATGCAGGAAGAAAGTCAAATGGAAAAAAACACGTTTATAGTTCCCCAACAGATGGTACAGAAATTTACATGGATTTATATCAGTTGCATTTAAAACACAAACACTATACAGTACCTAACCCTGAAATAAGTTACATCAAAGAATTCATATTGTAAAAAAAAAAAAGACATTTTATAAACAAACTTCACTCTAGATCTTCAAATGTACAGCTGCAGTTTTCAACTTCAGTATCAATAACAAAGTCCGATAAGATAGACACTTTCCAAATCATGGTAGATCAGGGAGGGAGCGAGTCTGGGGTCAAATCTTTGGTCATTTTCTTATGATGTGTTTTTAGACTTTAAATATTCAGATTTGTATGGGTTTGGTTTTTTCTTAACATCTTAGGTAGAATTCCTAAATCAGATCCAAGAAGTCCATTCGTATCCCTCTAGAGCAATAAATAAATGAATGATAAAGTAGATTTGATTGCAGAAAAATGGGTCTGATACCTGACTGTAAAACTGTATACATCTGCCCGCTGAAAACTGAGTTCAGCTCTGGCGTTGTGTCAGAATTTTCCTGTCCTCAAAATCTCATATTTACAATCCTTTCTATTGGGAGGGTTATAAACTGAATGGGAGCCCCATTCAGAATTTCCCACCAATTGCTCTATCTGTGTTTGTTGATAACTGGGTATTGTTCTTCACATGGAGTCAAAATTCATAGATGAGACTTTTCGCCATTTTGCTGAATTTCATTTTCTCATTAAATACCTCCTCAAACCTTCGATTCTGTTTTGGAGTGAAATGGTTCTTCCAATCACCAACGGCACCTAGGAGAGCAGGAGCAGAAAAAGAACAGTGAGGCTAACAATATATAGTGCAGAAAATGATTTAAAGGCAGCCCAGTTTTGTTAATATTGCAGTTGGCACAAATTATTAATGTATTATTAACCATAGTCTCTGCGGTAAGTCATGATCATGAGTAACGAGTGATTGTTTTATTGGTCTGGTGACATTCTGATGGAATCCGCTGGATCATTGTCCATAAAGGGTGTTAAACCCTCAGCCGCAGACTCGTATAATGCCAGCACCACTAAGTGGTACATGAAGAGCAGCAGGTTTCCTAGACGGAATTAGAGCTCTTGGTCATCTCAGCAGAGAGGCATCTTGCCAGACCTTAGATGTATGCAGGTAAGGGTCTCCGTCTGGGCTCTTTCACAGTCAGTAGAGGGAAATGGTTACTTCCTGGCTGAAACCCGGCTCATCCTAGTCAACATCTAAAACTCATCGATTGAATGGTGCCCCAAAAGCAGCCATATGTCTCCATTGACTAAAGAAGACTCCTGAAAAAGGAGCCCAGAGTGACCTGATAGATGAATCCCACCCTCACACCCGCTCCTAATCTCTAGGGCTTTCTACGGATGAGATGTCCCACTGCTTAAGTGGGCAGTCAACTGCTTCTGGGTGACCATGCACACTCGTGTTCAGTAAAGTGTTTCAACTGTTACCCAGTTTGAGCAAACAGGAAATTGTTTTTTAAACTGACATATTTTAATGAGACAATGCCTACAGTTTTCCTTCATGTCCATCCTCTAAAGGCCCTGCATCCCAAAACTGCTGACTAAAACAGCATTCTGGACAGCAAGGACAAGAAAAGAGAGCCTGAAGAATTTTTTTTATATATATATATATATATATATATATATATATATAAAAAAATCTTCTGTAAACTGGCTGAAACTGGCTAAAACCCTGGGGTTTGCGTAGGAGCTACTTGGAAGTGAAACTGTTGGGATTTTTCAAATTTTTCAATGTAGCTTTGTTGAAGTTCACTGACTTAGAAAAGTGTATCTGAGCTTTTTGTTTGTTTGCTTTTTACTGCCATTGTATTTTGGCATTTGCTTCAGCTCATTGGTAAAAACATTTTGAATTAGCAAAATGTACCATTTCCCTATTTATAAATGAAAACAAGTTTTTCTTAATTGAAACAACTCTTAGTTTTAAACTGTCAATTATTGTTCAAAAATTAACTAAGTAAAAATAATCAAAATCCATCTAAACATGATGGTTTCGATTGACTTATTATCCAAATCTGAGCAAGCTTCTGAAACGTCAGTAGCAAGAAAACAGCTCCTGCAGGTATTTTTAAGTCACATCTGAGCTAAGCACTGTTGAAGATTTTACCATGCATTCCAGCTTGGCCAAGGTCTGAAGGCTACCTATGAGGCCATCAGGTGACTGAGTCATCCGTTCTTTCATTGTTGTCATTGTCAGCATATTCCTTTTTCAGGAACATTTCAATAAGATAAGGGGTGGTACGGATGATAAAGGCTACGAGCAGTCTCCTTCAGAAGGAATGTGTCTCGCTCTCTCTCATTCTAGTAAACTAAGTGACCTTCGCAGGTGATATCGGAGGGGACACGTTGTAAAAGACTGAGGTGGTCAACTTTTAGATAAAAAAAGACAGATAAAGAGTAATGCTTCGTGAAGCTTTCCTTTTAGCTGAAAAGCTCACACGGAGCAATAGTAGTCAGAGTGTTGTTCAGACTCCTCCGTGCTTCTCTAGGATAAGCCTGCGTTTGCAACCAGAGAACTTAGAAAGAAAGTGATTTTTAAGATGGCTTCAAATTAAAGAATCATGTCACTGCTTCCCGGGGCTGGCCCAAAGCGTCACTACAGTCCAGGAAAGACCTGGACTGCAGCCTCTAGCTGGCTTCCCACTCCTTTTGCTGCGTTAAGCCCAGGCCAGGGAACTTACCTTTTCGGAAAATCAGCTTCCTGTTGGATGTCAGTGCACAAACGGTGTGATTAGGATCGCTGTTTTCCTTTTCTGTGTCGCTTTTCATCTCTGAGAACGAGGACTTCTTGCAGATGTCTTGGATATCATTATCACTGACGTTTAAAGCCAGGAACACGCTAATTTCCTTTACAATCTTAGGGAGATCCTGAGGTACAAGAAAAATAAAGCTTTTATATTTCTCTATAAAAACTACCTAAAAAGGTAGTTCCTAAAGCCAGGAACAGACTAATTTCCTTTACAATCTTAGGGAGATCCTGAGGTACAAGAAAAATAAAGCTTTTCTATTTCTGAGCTGATTATCAGACTTTTAGTTGGTATGAAAATGGTCGGTTTTATTACATACCAAGTTTATCACACATTTATTTGCTTCCAAGCAAAGCTAAACATGTCATTGACTTGTGTAGATGACAGGTACGTTAAACCTGATTCCCCTCTTACCCATACTCACAGAATTGAGTAAATGCTGAGTATGTGATATCAAATACAGTTACATTGCATTTTTACTCCCAGTTCAGGCAAAGTGTTCTCCTGTCTCAGAATTATTTCACTGGGAATAGAGAAATTCTCAAAGCCCAGCTTCTGTGTAAGTAGCTTATTTCATTGGAGGTGCTATATCCAGAGATCCAACAAGTGACTCAGGATCCAAAATGGCTTGTTTATATTCCTCGTAGTGGATTTTTTTTTCCAAAAAATGAACAAAACTATTTTAGTGAAAACACCAGAAAGTGTTTTCTATTCACCAAAAAAAATCATTCTCTGAAAGCTAAGGCATGTTGGTATTTGACTTTTTTTTAAGAATAGCAAAGCAGTTTCTGCATAATAATTTCCTTTCATCAAAACTTTTTTCCTATACCCTCCAGCCTCTAATTTTCTTGTTTATTGGGAGCACAAGTCCCACTGACCATGAGTAGTTCTGTTGTCTTACATTACTTTTTGAAAACTTCACCTGAAATGTCAAGCATAGCAGGTTAATGTGTGGCCCTCAACAGGTGTCCTAGGTTGGTCTTTCCATAGGACCAAAAATGAGGAACTTAAAATTCTTCCTGTAGCCTGGGGAAAAAAATCCTGTAATATGTGTCCCATTCCTACATCTATGAAATGCAACTCTCACAGGATTTGATATTTATATAACTTGTGCAGTCAGAATTAGTTACTAATATGAAGTTTTGTGCAAATATAAAATGTTCCTGAAGACATTCACATTTTTCTTCTTTCACCTTTTTCATTATAATTTGCTCTTTGATACTTTAATGATGTTAATTTACAAGTAATGCATTCTGAAATAAAAGCAGAGAGCATATTTACCTTCTTCATGTCTTCATAGAACAAAAACAGGATGTTTTTGTCATTTTCATGTTCTTCCCAACTTAGGAAATGATCAAACCAGGATCCACAGACAACTGAAAAGAAAACCCAGGTAAAAGAGATTCATATAAACTTTATTCATAAATAACTCTCACTGCACCTCGCACATTTAGTGGAATGATCCCTTCCTTCTTAGTGTGCACCCTCTATTCCTCTAAAATGGATTCAATTCTTTTTGTGAAGTGACTCAAACTTACAATCCAAAGAGCTTGTTGGAATTTGGTTTTGTATCAGAGATGCAGATACTATTCTGAGATTTAATTCTGTAGTGGAAACAGGCTCCAAATCTAAGGAAAGGCCAGTAATGAAGGAAAATGTGCTGGCCTAACAAGATCTGAGCATCTCAGCAAATGCCTGCATGTCTGTGGTCACAGCTAGAAATACGATCACTTCACTAGGAAATGAAATAAGGAGTCTGTTAAATGGAGCACACTATTGTTAGCTCTATTTTGTCCCAGCAGAGGAGAAATCTGTATTATTTTTAAAAGTCAGAGAAGAATTATGTCATTCAGCCAATGACATAGATAATTTATGGTTTTATAGTTGACTCATAGTACTTGTTTTGTCTGAATGCTCCTTTTGCTGAACCATGGGAGGAGAGCTAAATTTCAGCTTTCTTTTAAAAAACAAAACTCTGACCCTTCTGGTTGAAGGAAAAGATGGACTGCATTGAAAGATGACTTGAAAGACTCCTGGAGGGCGATGAGAAGAGGCTTAGAAAGAGCAATCACAGCCAGCATTCTCCAGAACTGTGCATTTGCTTGATAACTGCTACCAGAAAAGTATAATGCTGTAATGGGCATCATTTTGGTTGCAAACCTTGAGATGTAATTAAGTATTTTGCTGAACACTCCAGTCTATAGCTGCCTCCTACACATAAAGCACTATCTAACTGCAAGGCATGTGTGCCTCACAGTGTGCAATTAAACCCTGCTCTCCTGGTCGACCACACTGGAGATGTGGCCAACGATAGCATAGAATAGCCCTGTTGGCTTCAGGGGTACAGCATACAGTCTCAGAGAGTCCAGGGACAGCGTAACAGTTGTCTCTGTGTGTCCTCACCCTTGTTCTGAACTGAGATTAACTCTGCAAGAGTAGTACAGGATCTGAATGAAGCAGCACTGCCTCCATATGTTTCTATTAGGAGCAAAAATGACAAACTCTCTCTCGGTATCACCTCTTACATAAATTTCTATTGCAACCAACATAGTTATCTTTTTATGCCATGCGTAAGCACACAGAAAATAGAAGGTGGCTATAAATTTACAGATAAATGGTAGATGCTTTTAAAATTTAATATAATCCTCTTTTCTTTTTTTCACTATTGTGTGTTCAGTTGATACTAAACAAAGCCAAGATCCTGCAAGTCACTGAAGCACATGCCTTAGGGCTGCTTTGAACTAGGAACACAAGCCAGTAGACAAATTGACTTCTGGATCTTTGATGTAAGCCCACGATGACTGCAGTGGCACTTGTCTTTCAAAGTTTTCAAGCTGATCTGTCATTGTTGCTGTTATCGTCACTTACGGTTGCATAGCAGGAACACATGTCCTCAAGGGAGTAATAAAACACTAAAAATGGGAGTGAATAACTGGAACATGGTCCTGTTGTCAGCTTCCATGCCACCACTGCCACTCATAAAAATCTCTCGCTCTTGTCCTTGGTCTTTGGACCCCACTACTAAGACAACATATCAGGCAGAGCGTGTGCAGGAGGGCTTTATGAAAGCATCTAGACTCCCTTTGAAGAGCCAGCCAAGGCTGCCTTTAAGATGGGAGAAGACACTATGCCTGCAATCATAGCTCTGAGTGCAGCCTGGGGATGGTCTCCCCATGTGCCCCATTGCCTGCACTTCAGCGTGGCAGTGAGCCGCGTAGAACTGCCTGAGCACCTTCAAACAGAGCGCCTGCCCCACCGGCCTGCTCACCGAGGACAGGAGCTGGCTGCGGTAAGACCAGCTGCCCTTACGTCTGCTTGGGAGGAGCTGTATACGCCTGCCGCCTCTATCAAAGTTTAAACATGAATTCTTGGTGGGAAGCAGTCTGTTATTGTGCTTTGCAAGACAAGGATGGAAATGTTTTAACACAGGCAAATCTGCATCAGAATCAACAAATTGTCAGGGCTTTCAGAGTGTTTGTGGGAAGAAATGAAATCAGTAACTTGTCTGTGAGAATATATTTTTTAACAGCTATGTCAAAGAACAGCAAAAACCTACAAAGAGCAGTTGTGCTGAAATAATGCAGCCGCTTATCAAAATGTCTCCTTGCAGGGCTGAAGATAGCATCCTATTATTTACTCTTGTTTAGTTTGGCATTAGAATTTATCCTGAAAAAAACCCCCAACTAAAGCCATATGAATAAGGAGTGCAATAAGGAGTTTTCACACAGTTCACATTTCTTAACTCTTTCTGTGCATAATAAGCTAATGTAAACTGCAAGGAGAAAACGTAACATTTATCCTTACCATCTCCTTTTAAGAACAAGTCAAAGAAAGCAGTCCAGGTGTCAATAGTGGGAAGGTTTGGATTATCTCTGTAGTAATGATACATGGAAACTGCGGTATCTTTTGGATTTCTGCTGATGTAGATCATCTGTAAATGAAGATGATATGGTTATTAATTATGATATTCTTCCTTTCTTTTAGAGGAGCTCTGTGCATAAATGTAGCATTTTCACAGGCAGTTTGCAGTGTCAAAACCCTTTCGTTTAGGATTCCTCCATCGGTGACCATGCCATTACGATAGAAAAGTGTTTGTCCCTGCTTAGGCAGAAGTCAGTAGTGGTTAGTGGTTAGTAAACAATTCCACGTGTCCACACCATGGACAGAGGTGTGTTTCCTGCAGCTGGGTAATGTTTATGTTTTATGAAAGAGGCTGTGTTCATTTTAACTCATGAGTCAGTATACTATCTCATAAATATAAGATATGAAACCATTTACTAATTAACATTCACAGGAGAGCTGCAAAACATAAATTTTGGCCTTTCATTCAAATTAGCTTTGTCCCAAAAGCCTGGATCTGAGTAATCCTGACATACTGGACTTCTAACCTAAAATCTGAGGCCCAGAGCTGATTTTTTAAAGACCTCCCACATTAGCATGGGAAGAACCCAAAACTGTGATACGAATCTGCCTCCCACGTTTCAGTTCTCCTCTGTTGCCCTGCAGGAGCAGAACCCAGTTCCTAGCCCAAGTCTCTGCTCACACTGCCCTCGACTGCTGGTCAGCTATGTCTCCAAAATTCACAGCAAACCACTTCTGGAAACTGTAAATCATTTAAAAATTATTAAGGATCAACAAGACAAAATAGATTCCTAATAGGCACTTAACATATCTTACTGCTTTTATATCTTTTTGCCTTACCTTGCATTTTTTATTCTTAAAATTTGGAGGTAACATGTTGTAGTCCAAGTGTGTTGGGATGATTCTCTTTGATGAGACTTTATTCAGTTCCTCCAGTTTGGATATGTCTCCAAATTCAATGGGAGATGTTAGTGTAACTTGAGTATTGTAAAGCTTTGTTATAACTCCTGCAAGCCAGTGAGTGCCTGCAGAAAAGTAATTTTAAGGAAAAAAAAAAAAGCAAGATTTGTTACTGAGAAAATATGTGGAACATGCATTTTGCATATGGAAACAGTTTGCTAGTGTACAAGTGATACTTCTAATCCCCCAGATTCAAGAAACTTTACATAACTGAATAATCCCGTTGGCTCCAAATGTATAAATACTGGAAAAAACAGGGCTGTAGCTGAAGTACAAAGTAACTCTGCGAGAAGTGTTAATATCGGTACCAAAACTATCAATCTCATGAGACAAACTGCTTGTCAGCTGAGAGGTGGTTATATCATTTTTATCATTCATTTGAGAGTAACCTGTGGGGTTTTTTCCTTACAGGAACTTGAGTCTGTATATTTGCCTAGTACTGATTGAGCTGCTTCTTTAGTGTGTGCTTCTGTGTGCGAGTGAGGCGGGGGGAGAAGGAATAAGAAATGAATAAATATACAGCCAAGAGACATACAAATAGCTTAATACAACTTTTGACTTGCTCATAATTGAATGTGGAAAGTCCTCAGGAAAATCCTCCAAGTACAGATTTTGCTTACAAGAAATAAATATTTATTTGCTTTCCAATATGAAAAGACATGAGATTATTTTCAATTAAAGAATCAGAATTTAGATATATGACCCATATTTTTTTGTAATTTGAACACTTACTGACAGAATAATATATTCACATACTAAAACATCCTTCCCTGTTTCTTGTACACGGACATTTCCCAAGTAGTTTAAGCAGAGAACATGAAACAAACAACAGAGACTTCTTGCAATTCACATCTAAAAGTAGAACTTACCAGATTTGGGATAGGAAACCAAAAGGACATCATCTTCTCTAGCATGAATAGTATGCAACGATTTTAAAAGTTCTGGAGAAGACCTGGTGGTAAACGGAATCCCCTTAAACATGTGAATGAGATCTGCCTCACTGGGGTTGGACATGTTTGCTTAAGTCTTCGATTCCTGCAAATCAGATAACAGTGAAATGACAAGAGGATTTGAGTCACTTCTAAGTCAGATGGCTTGAAGTGACAAATTGAGACTAAGCGATACAAACCTCATGCTTATATACTTTACTACACCCCACGGAGTCCTATCAGATATTGATTTTTCCATGTAGTTGATAAAAGCAAGTGAAATATTAGCGCTAACTTGGTAAATAACTGAAATGCAGAGTCATGAAAAATGCATGTCATTTGTCATTTATTAGCTCTCCAGATAAAGTAATGAGGTAATAGTCAAAATGTATTAATTACGGAAAATTACAAGAATGAACATTATATGTTGCATTAAAATAGGCTTAATATGATTATTCTATAAGTTATACTTTGTTGAAAGCTGTTTTAGCTTCCAAGGAAAAAGCTACAGCTTAAAATACTTTTTATGAATACAAAAACAATGCCTTATTTTATGTAAATGAAGTATTTTTTGTTTTGTTTTACCAAATATACAGCAGCCTAAATTTTCAAAAGTGCAAATCGATTCCAAATGTTTGAATTTTGTGATGTTAAGGAACTAGTTTTTTGAACATTTTAGGATTTCAGCCTGAGGCATCTTAAAAACAGAGGAATTTAGAGACACAATCATTTTTTAAGCTGTCTCATGTCTCCATAAGAGGAGTACAGACAACAAAAATCAAAAATTTAAAATAGATATTCAGCATTGGATGGAATCCTGCATGTTTCATGACTACAAGCGGTTGAAGATTTTTAAATCTTTCCACAGAACATGCGGAAGCACACATTCAATAGTAGCTTATAGCATTCTGTAGTATTCTATAGGCAGGCAGCTAAATTCCAGCCCAAAAGCCTTTTGAGATGTATGTCCTTCAGAGACCTACACCCTGTGGAGCACCAGTGCACACAGAAAAATCAGAGCAAGCAAGTCTGGTGGCGGATGCTACCCTGCCAGTTCACGCACTGCCTTTAAATCCAGCAGCTGGGGAAACCAGCAGTCCAGCTAACCACAGCCACCCCTCGTGGGGAAGGCTTGTGGGCCACAACCAGTGGAAGTGCACAGAGGGGAAGAGGAGCCCTTGTGTCCATACGCACAGCGAGACAGTGCCCAGGACGCAGGCTGTTGCACTCTGTGCCAGCTCTCTGGTGGGCCCAACCCACGTGAGCGGGGTGATCCTGACGTAAGAGACAATGCAGTTTGCATTTGAGGGAACTGACTGGGGACCTTGGGCTCATGCAAATGCCAGAGGGGAGCCAACCTTGGCCATGAGGGACCAGAGGCCTCCAGGTCCCCGAGCTGCACACAGAGCTTGCAGAGAGCCTCACGCAGGACAGCTGACAGCCCCATTGCACCGTGTCTCGTTTGCCCATGTCCTCATGGCAGCCAAGGGTTAGCTAAGGTCCTGCAGGAATTTCCCAAGTTTACCAAGGTCCCAGTTCTCATTTTGTTATTTATGATAACTTAGGTTTGGTCATGGGAGCTGACTACCAAATGTACCTCCCATGACCCATGGTAAGAAGTTAATGATTAGAGAAAACGTTCTTCCAAGAAACACCTGAGCAGTCAAGACTACTCCCAAGGAGTAAGGACACTTACCAGCTTCTGTACTTGCTTCTTTCTAATTCAATCTCCAGAAAAGCCAGCATAATAAGATTGATTCCCCCCCCGCTTTCTTTTCTTTGCAGTATTGCCAGCCTACCAGTCAAAGAGAAGTGAAGTCAGCAAGCCTAGGTCTTCTCACCTGTGTTGCCTATAAGGCTGCCCTTAAACAGCTCCTGCCTGCAAAATGTGCCCTGTGCCATCAGTGAACTCCAAGTTCCAGTTACACAGGGCCAGGTGGGGATCAAAATCATGGCAAATATGCTCTGGAGACACGTTCCCTGTCACTACGGACGAGAGGAGACGGGGGAGTCTTTCCAGGCGGTGGTCAAGTGAGTCGGTGAGGGTACAAGAAACATATGGATGTTTCATATGCCCGGGTAGGATTTGGGGGATCTCTCAGCGGTGAGGAGCTCAACATTTTTCTCCTGCTCTCAGCCTGAAGACCTAAGCCATCGCTTCGTATCTTAGGGCCTAAATCCTTAAAAGTCTATCCTCTGTCAACAGATCTCACTTTGGTTGCTTCAGGCGTACAAAGTATGTTTGGAGGCATAATGACTCCTGTTCCTGTGTTACTCGGAACATCTGTATTAGTCTGGATACAGGCATTTCTAAGGTTTATTTTGCAGTCGTCATTCCAGCCATATGCATTTAGCGCAAGCTAGAAGAAGTGTATTATCTTGACCTAGCAAAAATAAGCTTATTGCAAAATGCGTTGGATATTTACTATGCCATTTCCCTTTCATTTCTTCCCGCACTCCTGTTACGCTTTGAGTCAGCGCATTTGCCTAATCGAATCACTTGGACCTTAATTAATCATTCACAAATGAAACGGACAAGGTGTAATCCAGAAGCAATACAGTAGCAAAGAAAATTCCAGTTCTCTTAACTCAACTCAAGATTGCTTTTTATACTAGCTTCTCTTTTCAGCATGCATAGGGTTAAGCCAGGGGAATCAAACTGAAATTGGCCTTCCTCAAATGCTGCCTGTACTTGGAAAATAGGGCCCACCCCTGCAAGGGTGCGGTGTCCTGAACTGCAATGACTTAAGGAAAAGGAGACTATTCAGCACCTTGCAGGAAAAAACCCCTTCTTACTAAGTTGTTAGAAAGACTACGCTAACTACATTAGTATAAAAAGGACATTATTATAGCTACATTATACAAAGAGAGCACGGGTGTAAAGACTGCCATGCCAAATCCTCCATCCAGCTGTAATTTTTTCCTTTGTCGGTATTACAACACAGAACGTAGGCTACAGCTGATGCATTTTGAAGAGGATGAACACAGGCGTGGCAAGCTAATACCAAAGGATTCCTGTATCCATTGCCTAGATCTCTGCCACAGGCTCTGAGGAGCTTCTCCCAGCAGCACGTTGTCCTTGTCCTGGTCTCTGGCCCTGCTATCAGTGCAGATGGAGTGCACATTTTACCGGCAGGTTTCACAGATACTTGCTATCAGGAAAGCAGTGTTAAATTTGGCGTTTGGGATCTCTCTCTGGTTTGAGGAAAATGCAGCTTCGTAGCTGGACACCGCACTCCTGGGCTGCTTCAGTCCAGCTCCTTCTGCCTCCGCATCCAGCTTACCTTCTCCCACCTTTATCCTTGTCTGGGTGAGCGACTTCTTTCTGTTGCTTTAAATGACTCAAAAAATTTGATAGTTTTGTACCTGCCCTGCCACCTCCACTTCAGGCTCACCGTTCTCTTCTCCGCTTGATAAAAGACAGTACCATGTACATCTCCTTCAGCTGAAGATTTCCCAACTGAAGCCCATCACAATACTGTTCCCCTCCAAACACATCTCAGGCAGCGTGTACTGAAAGAAACAGCTTCATCGGGGGCCCAACTTAAATGCCTCTATGCAAATGCACGTAGCATGGGGAATAAACAAGAGGAGTTAGAGCCGTGCGCACGTCTGCAGGGCTACGATCTTATTGGCATCACGGAGATGTGGTGGGATGGCTCCTACGACTGGAGTGTTGGGGTGGAGGGATACAGGCTCTTTAGGAAGGACAGGCAGGGGAGACGAGGAGGGGGTGTCGCCCTCTGTGTCAATGACCAGCTGGAGAGCATGGAGCTCTGCCTGGGGATGGATGAGGAGCCAACCGAGAGCTGACTGAGTCAGAATTAAAGGGAAGGCAGGGACAGGTGACGTTACGGCGGGGGTCTGCTACAGGCCACCCGACCAGGAAGACTGAGCGGATGAGGCCCTCTAGAGACAGATAGGAGCAGCCTCACGCTCACAAGCCCTGGTCCTCATGGGGGACTTCAACCACCCCTGTATCTGTTGGAGGGACAACACGGCAGGGCATAAGCAATCTGGGAGGTTCCTGGAATGCGTTGATGATAACTTCCTTCTCCAAGTGGTAGAGGAGCCAAGGAGGAGAGGTGCTACGCTGGACCTTGTTCTCACCAAGAAGGAGGGGCTGGTGGGGAATGTGAAGCTCAAGGGCAGCCTGGGCTGCAGTGACCATGAAATGGTGGAGTTCAAGATCCTTAGGGCAGCGAGGAGGGCGCAGAGCAAGCTCACTACCCTGGGCTTCAGGAGAGCAGACTTTGGCCTCTTCAGGGACCTGCTCGGTAGAGTGCCATGGGACAAAGCCCTGGAGGGAAGAGGGGCCCAAGAAAGCTGGGTAATATTCAAGGATCACCTCCTCCAAGCTCAGGAGCGATGCACCCCAACAAAGAGGAAGTCAGGCAAAAACACCAGGAGGCCTGCGTGCATGAACAAGGAGCTCCTGGACAAACTCAAGCACAAAAAGGAAGCCTACAGAGGGTGGGAGCAAGGACAGGTAGCCTGGGAGGAATACAGAGGAATTGTCTGAGCAGGCAGGGATCAGGTTAGGAAAGCTAAAGCCCTGATAGAATTAAATCTGGCCAGGGACGTCAAGGCAACAAGAAAAGATTCTATAGGTGCATCGGGGATAAAATGAAGACGAGGGAAAATGTGGGCCCTTGCCGGAACAAAACAGGAGACCTAGTTACCCGGGATACAGAGAAGGCGGAGGTACTCAATGACTTTTTTGCCTCGGTCTTCACCAGCAAGTGCTCGAGCCTCACCGCCCAAGCTGCAGAAGGCAAAGGCGGGGACTGGGGGAATGAAGAGCCACCCACTGTGGAAGAACATCAGGTTTGAGACCATCTAAGGCACCTGGAGGTGCACAAATCCATGGGACCCGATGAGATCCATCCGCGGGTCCTGAAGGAACTGGCGGATGAGGTTGCTAAGCCCAGTATCCACCGTATTTGAGAAGTCGTGGCAGTCTGGTGAAGTTTGCACTGACTGGAAAAGAGGAAACATAACCCCCATTTTTAGAAAGGGGAAAAAGGAAGAGCCGGGGAACTACAGGCCAGTCAGTCTCACCCCTGTGCCTGGGAAGATCATGGAACAGATCCTCCTGGAAGCTATGCTAAGGCCCATGGAGGACAGGGAGGGGATTCAGGACAGCCAGCATGGCTTCACCAAGGGCAAGTCCTGCCTGACCAACCTAGTGGCCTTCTGTGATGGAGTGACTACACCAATGGATAAAGGAAGAGCTATGGATGTCATCTCTCTGGACTTCTGTAAGGCCTTTGACACGGTCCCCCACAACATCCTTCTCTCTAAGCTGGAGAGGTATGGATTTGATGGGTGGACTGTCCGGTGGGTGAGGAATTGGTTGGATGGTCGCATCCAGAGGGTAGTGGTCAACGGCTCAATGTCCAGATGGAGATTGGTGATGAGTGGCGTCCCACAGGGGTCCATATTGGGTCCGGTACTGTAGAATGTCTTCATCAATGACATAGACAGTGGGATGGAGTGCACCCTCAGCAAGTTTGCAGATGACACCAAGCTGAGTGGTGCGGTCGACACGCCAGAGGGACGGGATGCCATCCAGAGGGAGCTGGACAAGCTGGAGAAGTGGGCCCGTGTGAACCTCCTGAGGTTTAAGAAGGCCAAGTGCGAGGTCCTGCTCGTGGGTCGGGGCAGCCCCCGGTATCAATACAGGCTGGGGGATGAAGGGATTGAGAGCAGCCCTGCCGAGAAGGACTTGGGGGTCCTGGTGGATGAAAAGCTGGACATGAGCCAGCAACGTGCGCTCGCAGCCCAGAAGGCCACTCGTATCCTGGGCTGCATCAAAAGCAGCGTGGCCAGCCGGTCGAGGGAGGCGATTCTGCCCCTCTACTCTGCTCTGGTGAGACCCCAGCTGGAGTACTGCGTCCAGCTCTGGAGCCCTCAGCATAAGAAAGACACGGACCTGTTGGAGCGGGTCCAGAAGAAGGCCACGAAAATGCTCAGGGGGATGGAACACCTCTCCCATGAAGAGAGGCTGAGAGAGTTGGGGTTGTTCAGCCTGGCGAAGAGAAGGCTTTGGGGAGACCTTCTTGCAGCCTATCAGTACTTCAAGGGGGCTCATAAAAAAGTTGGCGGCAAACTTTTTAGCAGGGCCTGTTGCGACAGGACAAGGGGGAATGGCTTTAAACTAAAGGGGGGTAGGTTTAGACTGGATAGAAGGAAGAGATTTTTTGTGCTGAGGGTGGTGAAACAGTGGGACAGGTTGCCCAGAGAGGTGGTGGATGCCCCATCCCTGGAAACATTTGAGGTCAGGTTGGACGGGGCTCTGAGCAGCCTGGTCTAGCTGAAGATGTCCCTGCCCACGGCAGGGGGGTTGGACTAGGTGACCTTTAGAGGTCCCTTCCAACCCAAACTATTCTACGATTCTATGATTCTATGAAATAGTGACATTGTGGAAAATATGCAGATGAAGTCATACGTGTTGGTTACATGAGCCAGAATTGGGATGTACATCCACAGGGTTCTGAATGTTTTTAGCTAGCACTGTCAAGCATCGGGTTTCTCATTTTTTGAAATGCCCTAAAGCCATGAAATATTTCAGTCTTGTCATATTGACTGATGAATGGACAGGTAAAACTGACACCACCGGTCATAAGGGTTTTTGCTCTAATTCTCCACCAGAGACGTCAGTCACCTGAAATTAGTGGAAGTTATGTCCATGAAGATTGTCCCTGTGCATCTATGTAAAATTTGTACCCAGGCTCTGCAACAGCGATGAAGGAGGTTTTTTTTACTTCAGTGCAGCATATCAAACACAGCTGCTGTTACCAAGTGTGCAAGACTGATCTCCAAGACAGAGTTTCAGCCAGGAAATCCACTGTTACGGGTAAGCTGTGTAGTCCCTTCCACAGCTCCAGCTTCTCTCCACAATGATCCTCAGAGTCATTTCTGTAGGGATCACTCCGTCCAGCCTTTGCTTTCCCATATTGCAGAATGACATCCCTGCTTATTTTAATGTTACAGCTGAAGTGTCTCTTTTAAGTTCATGGTCAATGACTATTTAATAGAGACAGCCTGCAAAATGTTAAATACAGCATGAGTGCTCAGACTGATTGGGAAAGTAGGGCACTTCAGTGCCTAGATGTCGACAGTTTAGGAACCTCACCCTGGGCTTCTGTGTGGTTCTAAAAACCCCTTAGTTGCAGGGCGGATGTAGGGCTGTCCACAACACATCAAGACTCAGCTGAGCTGTAGTAACTGTCCATCGGTCCCAGCTGTCCGGTAGCGTGACTTAGCCAAAACCGCTTCACTGAGACGGGCATTGCATTGCTTTACACTTCCAACAGCAGTCCCTCTACCTGGTAGGCTTCCTTGCAGCGCCTGTACTCTTGCAGAGAAGCCTCCCTTCATCGTCCCATACCTCAACGCTAACCGAGTACTATGATTTAACAACTCTGATTTCAGAAGTCTCTGATTTCATAGCCATTGCTATCTGTAGTATCTATGCCCGCATTTACATATACTGTGAAGGAAGTCAACCGTATGTGCAGAGTCATGTTGCGTTTATGGCATGTCAGATTATAAAGTTCCTTGACCTTCTTTTATCCCTCTCATTGGGATCGTTGCCTGAGGATATTTTGTGCCAGATCAACAACGGATACAGCTAATCATAACAATCGCATTGCTGCCAGCAGACCTGTGCCCTTTGGAGAGCTGGCAGGCAAATGCCACAGCTGTGAGGTTACCACTACCACCCCAGTTCCTGCGTGTACCTTCAAGGCGTGGACACATACATAATGAAGACACGTGAGGGGGGGGTGGGGTGCAAAAAACAAAAGCAAACGAGGATTTGAACCTTCGTTGGAGGAAAAAAGATGATGCTGTGTACGTGCAGGAGGGCTCAGCCAGGCGAGCGTTCTCCCTGGCAAGTGTGTGTCTGCCAGGGTGGGATTGCCTGGGGACGTTCCCAGTTCCCCAGGGTGAGAGGAGAGGCCTTGGAGGCCTGGTTTATTTTCCGCTTATCTTTACTGTCATATCTAATGTGAAGGCTTACTGGGAGAGGCTTAAATGACGGAAACTAATGCATCACCTGTTATTACTAGGGCACTAGCACTTCAAGCGATGCTAGTGACTTCACTAGTGACTTCAAATGGTTCCACCTTGTTTTGATTTGTTAGCATAGCTACTTAGGAGTTGTCTGATATTTTGAAGCACGCATACAATAGCATTCTGTAGTATTCTATAGGCAGGCAGCTAAATTCCAGCCCAAAAGCCTTTTGAGATGTATGTCCTTCAGAGACCTACACCCTGTGGAGCACCAGTGCACACAGAAAAATCAGAGCAAGCAAGTCTGGTGGCGGATGCTACCCTGCCAGTTCACGCACTGCCTTTAAATCCAGCAGCTGGGGAAACCAGCAGTCCAGCTAACCACAGCCACCCCTCGTGGGGAAGGCTTGTGGGCCACAACCAGTGGAAGTGCACAGAGGGGAAGAGGAGCCCTTGTGTCCATACGCACAGCGAGACAGTGCCCAGGACGCAGGCTGTTGCACTCTGTGCCAGCTCTCTGGTGGGCCCAACCCACGTGAGCGGGGTGATCCTGACGTAAGAGACAATGCAGTTTGCATTTGAGGGAACTGACTGGGAACCTTGGGCTCATGCAAATGCCAGAGGGGAACCAACCTTGGCCATGAGGGACCAGAGGCCTCCAGGTCCCCGAGCTGCACACAGAGCTTGCAGAGAGCCTCACGCAGGACAGCTGACAGCCCCATTGCACCGTGTCTCGTTTGCCCATGTCCTCATGGCAGCCAAGGGTTAGCTAAGGTCCTGCAGGAATTTCCCAAGTTTACCAAGGTCCCAGTTCTCATTTTGTTATTTATGATAACTTAGGTTTGGTCATGGGAGCTGACTACCAAATGTACCTCCCATGACCCATGGTAAGAAGTTAATGATTAGAGAAAACGTTCTTCCAAGAAACACCTGAGCAGTCAAGACTACTCCCAAGGAGTAAGGACACTTACCAGCTTCTGTACTTGCTTCTTTCTAATTCAATCTCCAGAAAAGCCAGCATAATGAGATTGATTCCCCCCCCGCTTTCTTTTCTTTGCAGTATTGCCAGCCTACCAGTCAAAGAGAAGTGAAGTCAGCAAGCCTAGGTCTTCTCACCTGTGTTGCCTATAAGGCTGCCCTTAAACAGCTCCTGCCTGCAAAATGTGCCCTGTGCCATCAGTGAACTCCAAGTTCCAGTTACACAGGGCCAGGTGGGGATCAAAATCATGGCAAATATGCTCTGGAGACACGTTCCCTGTCACTACGGACGAGAGGAGATGGGGGAGTCTTTCCAGGCGGTGGTCAAGTGAGTCGGTGAGGGTACAAGAAACATATGGATGTTTCATATGCCCGGGTAGGATTTGGGGGATCTCTCAGCGGTGAGGAGCTCAACATTTTTCTCCTGCTCTCAGCCTGAAGACCTAAGCCATCGCTTCGTATCTTAGGGCCTAAATCCTTAAAAGTCTATCCTCTGTCAACAGATCTCACTTTGGTTGCTTCAGGCGTACAAAGTATGTTTGGAGGCATAATGACTCCTGTTCCTGTGTTACTCGGAACATCTGTATTAGTCTGGATACAGGCATTTCTAAGGTTTATTTTGCAGTCGTCATTCCAGCCATATGCATTTAGCGCAAGCTAGAAGAAGTGTATTATCTTGACCTAGCAAAAATAAGCTTATTGCAAAATGCGTTGGATATTTACTATGCCATTTCCCTTTCATTTCTTCCCGCACTCCTGTTACGCTTTGAGTCAGCGCATTTGCCTAATCGAATCACTTGGACCTTAATTAATCATTCACAAATGAAACGGACAAGGTGTAATCCAGAAGCAATACAGTAGCAAAGAAAATTCCAGTTCTCTTAACTCAACTCAAGATTGCTTTTTATACTAGCTTCTCTTTTCAGCATGCATAGGGTTAAGCCAGGGGAATCAAACTGAAATTGGCCTTCCTCAAATGCTGCCTGTACTTGGAAAATAGGGCCCACCCCTGCAAGGGTGCGGTGTCCTGAACTGCAATGACTTAAGGAAAAGGAGACTATTCAGCACCTTGCAGGAAAAAACCCCTTCTTACTAAGTTGTTAGAAAGACTACGCTAACTACATTAGTATAAAAAGGACATTATTATAGCTACATTATACAAAGAGAGCACGGGTGTAAAGACTGCCATGCCAAATCCTCCATCCAGCTGTAATTTTTTCCTTTGTTGGTATTACAACACAGAACGCAGGCTACAGCTGATGCATTTTGAAGAGGATGAACACAGGCGTGGCAAGCTAATACCAAAGGATTCCTGTATCCGT
The DNA here is from genome assembly GCF_965638725.1 of Aptenodytes patagonicus. Lineage (NCBI taxonomy): Eukaryota > Metazoa > Chordata > Aves > Sphenisciformes > Spheniscidae > Aptenodytes > Aptenodytes patagonicus. The sequence goes on along the minus strand of NC_134949.1, from coordinate 75,984,445 downwards.
TGCCTAGATCTCTGCCACAGGCTCTGAGGAGCTTCTCCCAGCAGCACGTTGTCCTTGTCCTGGTCTCTGGCCCTGCTATCAGTGCAGATGGAGTGCACATTTTACCGGCAGGTTTCACAGATACTTGCTATCAGGAAAGTAGTGTTAAATTTGGCATTTGGGATCTCTCTCTGGTTTGAGGAAAATGCAGCTTCGTAGCTGGACACCGCACTCCTGGGCTGCTTCAGTCCAGCTCCTTCTGCCTCCGCATCCAGCTTACCTTCTCCCACCTTTATCCTTGTCTGGGTGAGCGACTTCTTTCTGTTGCTTTAAATGACTCAGTTGGACAGCTAAGGTGTTGCAGCATAAGACTGGTGGCCAGGAGCATGCACCTCCAGTTTTGCTATCCCTCCAGCCAGCCCACTATGACAAGTCTGTAAGCACCCCTCTTCTCCCAGGAGGAAGTAAAGCAGCAATCAACCAGTGCCAACCTTGGCATTACCTTTCCCTGACCTAAGGAGGCTAAACCATGGGCTCTAGGTCTGCACCCTATCAGTTAGGCGGTACCATTCAGGACATTGACATGGAGACCTGATAGTGGCTCAGCTGCAGGACCTGTATCAGAAGTACAGACCTCACGTCGCAGCACAGCTCCTATCTGCAGTGGAAAGGTCAGAGGAAACATCTTGTTCTTAAGAAGGGGCACCTCCATTGTAGCCAAGAGGAGTCTGTGATAAACACAAATGTGACGTGTCAGGTTATGAAGGACTTGTTCTCTTTTGACATGGTGGAGGGGTAGGGTTGTTTCCTCATGCCCAAAAGAGATTGGTCGGCAGCACCCACCACCCTGAGTTACAAACACACTCTTCAGTCCCATCCACACCTTCAGACTCCTCCCCATAGCAGTGAGCTGAGCCCCACAGCACCCTTGTCGGGATGGCTCCGTCCACCTCTGCCTTCCTATGCAGCAGAGCTGTACTGCCTTGGTCCTAGCTTATTTTAAGGTCCCTTAAGGTCCCTCAAGGTCCCTCAGTCACAAGTTATTAGACATGAGCTCTAAAATGCTACAGGGAAATCAGAAGGTGGTAGAGAGGAAACACAGCACCATGAAGAAAGTTAACTCCTTCTCAGCCAGAGCCAGGACAGCCCCATAGTCCCCAGAACTGTTAGTCACTCCTGGACAGACAAATTAATTCCAAAGTCCAAGCAGAAGTTACTTGGCTGATATTTATAACAGCTTTCTGTCATTTATAATAGGAACAGGAATCAAAACGCAGGCCAGACCCAGCTGGATAAGTGAAATACGTGTTTAATGCTGCTTCTCTGCTTTTATGTCCTGCAGTGGCTGCATAATATTCTGCAAACTTTTATATTTATTCTCTGTTCTTATGAGGTTTTTTTAATATGTTCATGTGTTATATGAACTATTTAAGCATAGACATTTTATACAGGAAAGATTTTTTACTTTTTTCTGTAAGTAGAGAATTCCTACTGCACGCTCATCCTCTCTGGCAAAGTCAGGACGTGGTTCAGAACAAGGGAGGAACAAATCAGTCATTCTCTGCCACGCAGTGTTTTAGTCTTATTGGATGGAGGGGGAAAAAACCACCTTTTTGTGGTTGTAAAGGAAGCTTTCAAAACAGGTGTTTTACAGCTGCCCAGACCTTTTCCTGACATGCAGCACAACTCATAACTCTTTCCTCGCATCATGTGAGATATCATTTTGTTTTACAGACTTAAAGGTACAAATAGCTCCATAGATCCTGTAGTCTAACCACAAGTCTAACACACCATACAGTTTCATCCAGTTGTACCTGGTCAGATCTCAACAGCCTGTTGCACACAGGTGTATTTTCCATCTAGTCTTTTTTGAAGTCTTCATTCAAAACAACAGAGAAGTCATTTCAGCCATTCCTTTTCCAGTAGATAATTGCTGTTGCTGTTATACCTGTGTCTTACTGCTAACTTAGAAAAGAAATTTTTCCAAGTGTGAATAACCACGAATCACTCTAAATTGTTTTTTCTACTACCTTTCTGGGAGGTGTGGAATTATAAATAGCTTAAAAAGCTTCAGCTTACCTGAATTTTCCATACACACCATCACCCTAAGAGCAACTATTACAACCAAGATTGCAACATACAGTGCAGAAGACTGAATGGGTTCCAATCTCTTTGGGTTTTTATTTCTGTTATAACACTCGCACAAAGCAGAGAAAAAGCGGGGCAGTATCTCCAGACGTGGGCAGCAGAACACTATGGGGAGTGGTCTGCCAATTGCCCAGGTCCAGGGGCTAAATCCCTTTTGCGTTCAGATATCCCAGGTGTGATCAGGATCCTGCTGGGCTGGTACAGCGCACAAACCGGGACTTGCAGCAGTCTGCCTGTGCCCCTGAATGCTCACTGTCTATGTTAGGACTGCCCCAAAGTTCATGAAACTGGAAAGCAAGCTGATTTTAGGCCAGTCTAGTTCCTCTCTGAGTTGACATGATCCTGGTTGTAACCTGCAGGTTTAACAGCCCTTGTTCTCTAACAGATGTTCAAAATTGGGTGTGGATATTGGCTGAATCAAGTCAATTAACCACTTTTGCCTAGTTATTAGATTCTGCTTCTATTTATTAATTTATATTTATAGAATATACACATACATGTAAACACCAGTTGCAGCAGCTATTTTGTGCATTCAAGTTGCTGCAACTTTTTCCCTCAAAAGAGAAGAGAAGAAAAATAATTTATATTTCCGCTTCTTATCTGCCTACAGGATATGGAGTCTCTTCCCTTTATGTTGGAGGTCTACACACAGCCCTTCATTAGGAGTCACACAGATCTGCTCTACGTGTCACCAGGACAATCCAAACAAGCTCTCAAAGGCATTGTGCTCAGGCTAGTACAGTCACATTGCTGAAGATACAAGGCTTGCAAAGACAGCTGTTTTCTGTCCAGCTGATTTGTAATGCTGGCGGGGTGAACATAGATCTGTGCAAAACATACACAGATGAACTACTCTTGAATGTGCTGCTGAAGACAAGCCTGGATATGGTCTTTACTCAGATATGAATATGAGTCAGCAGTGTACCCTTGCAGTGATGAACTGCATATTTGGTTTCATAAGAAAGAGTGTAGCCAGCAGGCTAAGGAAAGTGATTATTCCCCTCTGTGGAGCACTTCTGAGGCCACACTGGAGTACCATGTCCAGTTTTGGATCTCCTGGTACAAGAGAGGTATTGGCAAACTGGGGTAAGTCCAGCAGAGGGCCACCAAGCTGGCCGGGGCTTGAGCATACGATGTACAAGGAGAGGCTGAGAGAGCTGGGTCTGCTCAGCCTGGAGAAGGTCAAGGGGAGTCCTTAATGCTATCTACACCTACCTAGTGAGTGCTTGTAGAGAAGGTGGAGCCAAACTCTTCCCAAGAAGTTCACAGCAACAGGATGTGTGGCAACAAACACAAGCTGCGACAAGGGAGATTCCAGTTAGATATTAGGAAAACTTTTTCACCATGGGAATGGTCAAACATTGGAATAGGTTGCCCAGAGAGGCTGTGAAATCTCCATCCTTGAAATGATTCAACACTAGAGTGGACAAGGCCCTGAGCAAACCTTGGCACTTTGGTTGCTCTGAGCAGGGGTGGAAATAGGTGCTCTCCTGAATTTCATTCCTACCTGGATTGCTCTGTGGTTCTGTATTTCAGAATTGACCGATAGGGCCGCTGTTGAAACACAATCCTCACTTGCACAAATCTGAAGCAGATATTTTCATCTGATGAATGTTGTCTTGATAGATATAGTGTTCTGTGGATAGCACAATAATGTAAATGTAAAACTTCAGTAAAATAAATGGAGTTAAGATATTGATGGGATAACTGCCAGTGCAAGATCATACCTTTCCGAGTTGGATCTTAAATGTGAAATTTCCACCTAAATAAGCAATAAGAAACCAGCCACCTCAAATCCAACTAGTGTTCTACCTAGGTCAATTTTTGTCTTCACTAGCAACTACTTTTTTCTGCAATTTATGAGAGTACCAGAAAATCCCAAAAGTTAACTGATGCAGAGTGGAGGTGTCTTCCCCATCACTACTAACGAATGATCATTTTCTGTCCTAAAAATGTTGGGTAAGGCTTCCAGGATCTTTGTAACTTTTAGAATATAACTGAGGAATCGTATATTATATGTAACCACATCACAAAAACCATGGTGTAACTTAGCTGAAATAGTTATCCTTGTCTTACATGATTAAAAAATCAGAATCCAATCCACACTAACTAGGCTGAGAACCTTTAAAGACTGCTGGGCCAACATCCACATCGATATTTAAATTCATGGATCCACATTAAGACCTCCTAATAAATGTCATCCAAGTCCCTAGGCTTAATATTTCACATTGGCTGGCTCTCTGTTTTCAAAGTTACCTTGGCATAAGATATAGTAAAGTCTGTGATTAAGGTGTAATGTGGGGTTATCTATTAGTTCTTTTTCTTTTATTCTACTTGTTGACTCACTAGGTTCCACACTGCATCAGGGCTAGCCAGCTTCAGTAACTTCTATTCACAACAACAGCATCTTTATTAACTGACTGAGTGCATAATTTCTTCAGATGCACTTTAATCAGCAAACTTTTTCAAAATTCTCTCATGCTGTCAGCTTAGTAATAACTTCATGAGCTATTTTATTTTTCTCTGAAGAAAAGCAAATGCTTCTGAAGACCGACAGGTTAAATGCAAAATCGAGCAAATTAGTGCCAGCATTACAGATCTAGAATTCCAGCTGCTTGTCACAAAATTGCCCTCAATTTCCTGCATTTTCAGATCATTATTTCTTATACTTGTATCATCCTGTTATTATTATACAAAAAGAAGAAAAAGTAGCTGGCTGAGGGATAAAAAGAAAGTTAATAGAAGAGAAAGAACATGTGGTTCATTTCTGCACATTGGATTGCAGTCAGATCCCTAAAATGATCCTTAAAATAAAAAAAAATACAGATAGCAAATATAAATATCAAAATACAGACTCATATGTCTTCAAGGTTTCAAGTGTATCCAGCATTTTGCCTCAAATCCATATACTTAATTAAAAAATGTTTCTTCCTTTCTCGCATGAATGTAACTCTAGGCTCAGTACTGTGTTTCGTATCCAGAAAATAGGAAATAACATTGAGTTTAGTGGGAGCAGTATGTTTATGCATGGATGGCAGAATCTGGATTTTTCATTAGTAGGTCTGACTGATGGGAAAAGAATTTTTTTGGAGGATCGAAATAAAAATATTAAATGTTACCAGCTGCAAGAATGTCACTTTGCAGCAGTTCTTGATTGCTGAACATACAATGGAATAGTTATGTGCATGGCTTCTTTAAACGTGTATGCAAAGTCAAACACATGTATGGAAGAAATGGCTTTAGAATGTGGAAATGAATATATGTAAATGTAATCCGGATTTTCTTTTATTCTTAAAATCAGAGAGATCTTCATATGAATATTTATGATTTGTGCAAACATCTTACACAGTTATTAGGTCTATTTCTTTTCTTTAAGCTTGTAAAATAATTTATCCTGCTGACAGTGAAAGATTTGGCATCAGAGGTCTGCCCTCATTGTCAGGCAGCACAATAAACAGTGACTACATCACTCTCATTTGATGAAGATATATTAAAATCCTCAAGCTATTTTTCAATTATTTTTGCTGCTCTTTTGGTGAAATGTGAAAGAGAAGTGCAGCAGAAAAACAATGCAGCCAGCCAATATCATGCACCTTAATGCAGAATTAATGCTTACTAATTTTTGAGACATAAGTCTAGAGGTGTACTTTTTGTGCTGGGCATTGTGCCACTGGTTAGTTTTGAATGGGTAGATAAGATTTTGATTGATTTGAATTAATTTCTAAACAATCACTAAATTAGATTTGTGGTATTTATTTGTTTGCTTAGTGAAGAGAGGCCGGTTCTACCATTAAGGTGTATTTCTACTGACCAGCAACAAACAGTGTAATAGATATTCTTTCTCTTATAAACATATAAATTAAGGCATGGCAAACATTAGGGATTGAATGCAGTTCCTAATTTTTCAGTTTTGAGCTCTGGAATGTGAAGATCCTGCTTCTAGATAATAATATAAATACCAAATCTAGTCAGTCTAAAAGTCATAAACATGTGTTTGTCTTCTGAAGTTGAGCAAATGAAGTTCTCCGTCTGGTCTGAAGGTGCCCTTTTAGCTGGCTGACAAGATTAATTCTGACTACCTGATGCTGGTAGCTCTCTTACAGTACGTTGATAGACTTGACCTTCACATCTTAGTCTCAGTCTTAGGTGTGGAGCAGCACAAGGACCAGCAAACCGGTTTGCCTCAAGCCCTCTGGCACGTGTCGGGGGGAATCGCAGGGCCTCTTCCCTCAAGCCTTGTCCACTCTCAGGGGAAGGAGGATGGGTCTGTGCAAAGGGACCTGAGCTCTGCCGTGAATGTGCTTCTGAACCAGGTCTGCTCTGCGCTGGTGCAGGTTACAGCAGTGACAGGCCAAGCTCAGGTCTAGCCGTATATAACTGTACAGGTACAGCCTTGGTCAACACTCTCAGATCGTGACAGGCGTATCAGCAGGGAGCGTGGTAGCTCACTGGGGGACACTGGCATGTCTCTCTTGTTCTACAGTAATCTCCCCTCAACATGCACTCCTCCTCCTCCTCCTCCCCCTTCCAGCACTTTTTCCACCACTCCCTTGCCATTATGTGCTATTGAGCTATTAATACCAGTAGTAAAGACTTAAAAAAAAAGCTGATCTTTGCTGACCGACAGTTCTTGCTGCTGTGTAGGCACATCACAGCCAGCAGTTTATTAGAGGACATCAAATCAAGCCCTTAATAGCTGCTACATCTCTCCTTCTGCTGACTATCTCTCTTTCCCTTCACTCAACACCCCTGAAAGAAAAAAGGCCCTGTACTCTTTCTCATGTGAGGGAGGTAATGAGAGGTGCAAGACCCAAAGGCATACAAGACAATTATAACTTGTCTGGAGCTCTTGGAGAGGTGTCCGAGACCCTAAGTCTCTCAGCCTATTTATATATGAGCAGGTTCAGAGTAGGTGAAGGTCTCCCCCAGACTTGAGGCAAATTTCCCACACAGGCTGTGGGCTTCTCTAGAGACCAGCACGTGTGGTGTGGGCAATGAAAGTGGATCAGTCTGTCTGCTTTCTAGCCAGGAGACCTCCAGATTTCTGATCAGCAGAGGAAGGGAGAAGAATGGTTCAGCCATACCCTCACCTTGGAGAGATGCTTCCAGTCACTTTCTCCCACATGAAACCCTCCCCACCAGCTCATGTAGGATCCCCCTTTCAGATCCACCAGTATCTTTCTCCTCACTGTCATGTCCGCATCAACCTCACCCATACCTCTTCTCTTCCACTCTCAATCGCTGGTTAGCTGCAGTCCTTGTAATCCCCAGCTACTCTTCCCCCGAACCCTTTGCTGATAAAAGTTCACTGGTGCAATTTTTATTCTTTAAAACGTACTTCAGGTTTTGCATAGTTGAAGGCATCTGCACCTGACAGCATTTCTTACCCTCTCGAACAATACCGACAGGGGCAGCTTGTGGCTTCCTTCTTTTGGTTTTTACCTATCCCGCACAGGTTAAGGTTATCCAAGTGCAGTTTAGATTTGATAACACAACACAGCCCTTTGGACTATTCAAATCACATGGAAAACAGCCTTCTAGAAACCATCTTAAAAAGACTTCCTTCACATATGCAGGGCAGTGTATTGGTATGTGAGCATTTTGCATAGACATATGCAGACAGCTTCACTCTTTTTGAATGTCACTATATTGGTACTGCCCCAAATGTGTAGAGTTAACTATGCAGCAAATAAGAAAATGATGAATGTCTTAGATTTGGGGACCGTTACAAAAACCCAGGAGAATAAGAAACATTGACAAGTACTTTGTTTCATTTTCCAAAACAGCAGGATTATATTGGAGAAACCCCTAATTTAAATGACACCATTTTTGGCTTGTTAGCTTTACTCTACAAGCCATTAATATGCAAGCAAATTTCAAGAGAATGAAGGATTTAACACACTTAGAATTGATCTTTAAACTGTCTTCTAGTCATACACTGATAATATAAATGATGCTCCATTGTGATACAGGGTCACAGGCAGGATGATTTTGTGCTTGAAAAGAACAAGATACCTGTGCCTCATACAGAACCTAAGTCCTGTGGTCTGGGTTGATTATTTATAGTGTATCACCTACACTCTGGCATGTGCAGGAGGCAGTTCAGGCCAAATCACAGGAAAGTCTTAAATGTATCTGCAACCTGACAGATGATTTACTATATTGGATATATTAATAAACCAAAACCGAGAGCAGCCACTACTAGTGATCTCTTCAGGAGTTATAGGAGCACTGAATCCACAATCTGCTAACAATACAATTGTTTGCAGCATCTGTTATGCATGAGACAAACAGCCAAAAAACTGTCAGGAAAATATTTGCAACTTGGGGATGGGGGGACACAAAATCCTCAAAATAGATGAGGTTCTCTGAATGTCCAATTCATTCCAGCTCCTTCTGAATAGTGTTACACCTGTTGGGACAAATTGTCCTCTCATGTCTGCTTCTACAACTTTATTATCCTCTCTTGGCCCATTGTGTTTAAACAAACCAAAGAAAAAATGGGAAGTAAAATGAGCATCTAGCAACATTATTTCTATGGATTTGCCACAGGTCTCATATTATATTAGTTTCTGGAGGATGCTGCAGCTGCTACCTAGAAGATCAATCACTTGACTTTCATTAGATTTGACAGCTATAAATGCTTCTAGATGCAGAGTCTGGCAGGCTTAGATTAGTCTCCTTACAAGTGAAACATCACACATCAACGCAAGCTTAGGATAATTGCCCTAGTCAGCATTTACAGGGGGCTAAGAGAAAAACATTTCATATTTGGGTAAGTGGGTATATTCAGAAAAGAAAAAAAATAAAGAAAAAAATGTTAAATCTTGGAAAGTAAAAATACAAATATCTGAGTTATTACTTCTGGCATGATACAGCAAAAGGCACCACAGTGAGATCAGACCCAGAAATCCAGATTCCTTGGTCTGGAAAGTTATTCTGCTATTAATTTATGGGTGTTTGTTTGTTTGTTTGTTTGTTTGTTTTCAGGGAGCTTTGTTTGTTTTCTTGCTTCTCTGAAATACAATAAAACCTTTTTGAAAAGCCAACTGATCAACTGTACTAGGCAGATTTCCAAAGCAGAGGCATCTTCCAAAGCCTATTGAAATCAAAAGAAAGGCCCTCATGTATTCATCTGGTCCAACGTAAATATAGATCTTTTTCCTTTATTTGGAGACCATCCCATATAATTAGCTGACTCAGGCAGTCCAGTCCCTTGGGTATTCAGCCCAAATGGGCTTAGTTCTCTTCCCACAGAATAACATATACTATGTTGAGAACCATCAGAAAGAGTACAAAACAGCCCAAGACATGCAGCTGAGCCAGCTTGAAACATCTTCATGGTATCCTTTTCTGCAGTCCTCTTTCTTGTGGCATTATTGTTGAAATGCATGAGAGTGAGGGAGGATTGTATGGTTTGGCCTACCAAGCATTAGCTGATGAGGATCTTATTTCCAGTAGAAATCTTTCAAAGCTTCTAACCGTTCTTTTGGGAAAGAATCTAGCAACTGAATTCTAGGTAATAATTAGGGCTGCAGAGAAAACAAACTATTTATTTAGTGAAAAAAAAAAAAAATCCTTACCCTGTTTTTTTTCCAATATCCTTTACAAAAAATGAACCATTACAAATTTTTCTCTGAAAAAAAATGCAAACTCCAATCAGTCACTTGCCAACAGCTGGGAGAGGCATTATAGTCAGATGAACATTGAAAAAAGCAAACTCCCTTCTTCAGCTCCGTACAAAATGTTCCAGGTCTTTGTGTTAAGTAGATCAGCCACTCTCTTACATTTTGAAGACACTTATACTGGAAAGTACATGTTTCTGTAGATTGCTTGGTTTTTGATGAGGTGGTATTTTCTAGCAGAAAAAATAATCTTCAACTATCTACCCAGCTCCATTAACATCTCCATCAGTTCTGTCTGATCACTTTACGTAACAACCTCCCCAGCTGTGACAGGTATGTACTCGCACTACTTAGCACAAATGCTACTCACAGTGCTTTGAAAACACTGAACTCAGTGAGAAATGAGGGTATTTGGAATTTGATCCATTATCTAATCAATCTCTGCACAACCTTGTGGGAAGGTATGTGAGGTTTTTTTCTCTGTTGGTGATGTTGTTGTTCATTTTGTCCTTTTAGAGCTTGACTCTGGTCCCAGAGAAGTCCGTGGGTGTCTGTGATTCTCTCTGTGGCCACGCGATCCCACTGGTGCTATTTCACACAGCTCAGAGGCCATGGGATGCTGTCACAGGGTAGTTGAGCTTGCTTAAATTAGATGAACTAAGGTGTAGTGAGCTAACAGCAGAAAAAGTCACAGATGGGATTTACACAGTGGATTTCATGAAGAAATGTTAAAAATGTGTGGAATCTTAAAGGAAGTAGTGCCCAGATGTCTTCGCTACGTGAAGTCTTACAATGTCAGCCCTAGAGAAGAGACTGCATGTATTTAGGCACTGACTGAAGGATGGAACTCCCCTTGTTATTAACCTGTGCTGGGTTTGAGCCACTGATTGAGATGTGCAAATCCATTATTAATCCTATTCAGTCCTTCTGGGTGTATTTTTGTTTTGTTTTCTAGTCAGATTGGTTGCTTAAGAATTTAGCATCTGTACTTTGGCTTTTCCTATGTCTCTAGATCAAATCTCTCCTGACCTTTGGAAGCCTGTTTAACAAAGTTTGGCAGAAGAATTTCCACTCAGAAAAAAGAGAGAGATGCAACCTTTAAACAGGCGGGTATTTTAGTAGGGATTGCATTCCAAGAAAATGCAAAAAAAAACCCTATAAAAAATTCAGGTGCAACAGTCTCCATTCCCCAGGTAGTTACCTCTTAAAGATGCCAGGAGGTGCATTAATGAAGGTTTTATGCACTTTATAAAAGTATTCAGTTCAGACCATAAATAAAATTTAGCCTGAGGATGAGGAAAGGACAGACTCCAGTGCCCTTTTAGAAGCTTAGCTCCATCTGTTTCAACCTCGGCCTTCATGATGTTCCCACTCCCTTCTCTAGTATATCCAAAGCAAAGCCAATGTGACAAATACAGAACAACCACTGAAGCAACCAGAATGCATCGATAGCTGTGTTTTAAAACAGTTATTTGACAAACACACACTTTGCCAAGGCCCACCTTCACAGAAGAGGATAAAGTTAATGAATATTGGCCAATTTTTGTAGCTCTTACTGTGAGCACCCCATGTCTTAGTCTGTTATTTGCTTTTGACTTCATTATTGGTTTGACTAACCAAGAGTTTGGAACTGCCCCATTACTCCTTAAAACACAGCACAATTATTAAATCCCAACTCAAAACCTGTTTCTTCATCTTAGTTTGCTGTCCCCAGCTGCCATCATTGTAGCTTTTGTGTTCAGGCAAAAAAGAAGAAAAGCCTACTGAAAGAGCAACAGGAAGAAAATTGACCCAAGCTGCAGTTCCCCAAAATGTGTCAGCGCTGAGTTCCAGCAAGGGAAGGTCACCACATTTTCCTAACCCCATTGAATAAGGATTTTAAAGGTATGATGTGTGTCTGTCTACCTATTTTTTCTTAGGTCTGAGCCATAATGAAGACTAGGGGTGGGGGGAGGATTTTTTGACGGAGAGAACTGAAGAAAGCATCATAATGATAATGGAGGAGTTAGGGAAAGCTATAGAAAATAAAGAAAAAAAAAGATATTAGAATAACAACTGGATAAAATTGTTACTGGCAGAGGATGTGTACAGAGAGAAGAAAGAACATAAAAACAGACATGAAACAAACATCTGGGAAAGGAGAATGACCTGGGGGAAACTATACCTATGAGGAAGAACTAGTCTAATCATATAGATAGATGACGTTAAAGAGTAGCAAATCTGGATTTGCCATCAATCTCTGCCTCTCATGTAAGTGTTTTGTCTACTTACACAGTACTTCTTGAAGTTAATATCTTTATTATGTGTGTAGTGGGTAACACTGTAGGATTCCAATTGCAATTGGAGCTGTTATGTGCAGCTGTGATATATAAATGACAGAGGGTATAAAACTGGCAGAGGGTTTAGGAGATGTATAAGGAAAAGGGAGAGCAGGCAGAGGTGCGCAAGAGTATGCTTGCAGCAGGCAACATGCTCAGAGGGCTTGCAAAATGCCGTGAAAATAAAAATTCTGAGATCTGCTCAGCTCTAGCCATAGGGGAGTACAATGTCAATGATATGAGGGAAGACAAATGTGTGATTCCCATTAACATTACCAAAATACATGCGGCCAAGTCCCCCACCAAGAGCTCCAACAGCTGGGTCTAACAACGTGGATAATTTACTCTGCTTTCATGTACTTCTGTTTGGTTGACCTGCTAGAAATTTCTAATTGAAACATCATCTCTGTAAGTAGATGGAGCACTTGTGGGCACAAATGTCAGATGTGTTATTATTCATGCCAAATCACTGCTGGAGGTAAGTCATTGTAAGCAAAGGAATTACAGCAGGGAGGAATTAGCCCTGTAGTAGTTAAAATGTCTATTTATACAGCTGTTTCAGGTATCTGCACATTGGGTAAAATTTCATAAGTGATGGTGGTGGTGACATTATAGTGAAGAATGAAAGGAACAATACAGGCAATTTAACTGTATCTATAGCCACAGTCATATTAGTCTCATTAACTAAAGTACAGTGTGATTTTCCTCCATTTTAAAAAAGAGTAAAGTCAAAATTATAGAGGGGACCTTTTCCCGTTGTAGTTGTCAAACCAGCTACGGTAAATAAAATATCATCAATACATGTTTTATGAAGACATGAGCATTTATTTTTCTAGCAAAAATTTAGTTAGGTCAGGGTTTTTCACTTTTGGGGAAAATTGTATCACAGTAGTAGTTTTGAGAAGGATATTGATTCTGTAATTGTGAAAAGGGCCATTTTCAAATGAACAGACAATGAAGTCCTTCTTCTCACCTTTTTCTATTCACTGCCCAAGCGAAAAATACAGGGAACATTTGAGTCATTTGCATCACAGTCAAACAACCCCTCAGTGAAGCCCCCATGTGCAGCTGTAAAACTGGTAGGTTTAGTAGTCATCTCAAAGATAAATTGTTATGAAAAGATGAATACCTCTTTTTCCCTTTTGAGCTACTGTACACACCTGCCCTCTGAACTGGGACAGCTTTTTTTCAAGGCACATCGCAAGAGAAGTACCTGCAATGACAGTGTGCGTTCCTCAGCCTTGTGAAGGGAATTGAAAGCAATCAGAGATGCACTCCTCCTACAGTAATCTGATTTCTCAGTGTCAGAGCAGCCTGGAGGTACCCTGACGGATGTAAAAGCGACTCTTCCCTCCCCAGTTCTCACTCTGGGGAGGCTTTTGCGCGGGTAGTGCCTGCTGGTGCCCTCAGAGCAGCTAAATGGGCATCACAACTCAATCCCATCTGTGATACAACTTGCACAGCTCATCCCCACGTTGCGGACACTGACTGAAACCAGCCACCCTGGGCTGACAGTGAGTTTGGGGCTGGTGGCCCTCGGGCCCCATTTTTTCAGTATGCCATCAGTCCATAATACCAGCTATGAGTTGCTGACCAGGGCTATGGCGGATTTGCTCAAATGACTAAGTGTTTGGTAGTGATCAGGTCATTTGCAAAAGCAGATGAAATTACCATTGAAGTTTGTCAGAAGAAAACGAAAACTTATATTCAGGTGAGAGGCTTAATATAAATCAGAATAATATCTTCAGCTTATAATTTTGATACATGCTTTCCTTTGGAAGGATGGAAAACGTCACCCTCCAGCAACATTTCTTCTGCAGAGGCATTGCATGGAGATCATATTTTAATGATTCTTGTCTTGTTGACCATGGACCCAGAGGAGAAATACTTATTTGCCTGTTCAGACTGATTACGAAGTGAACTAAATGGAATCAGAAAATATTGATTCCTGAGCAGGAAATACTGGCAGCTTGCCTGCATTTCACTGCTGCACCTTCAACTGCTCATTGCAACCTTTATTTTACCTTGTGCAGAAAGAAATATATAGCCTATGTGAGAGAACACTAAAGATGCCAGTCTTGAAAACAAATACACTGCTGCACAGTCAGCAGCAAGGACACCACAGTCTCCAAACCAAATTACTATTTTAGTAATCAGGATAGTTGCTCAGAAGGGAAAGAAAATGGGGGGAGGGGGGGAAGTGTGATGTGGAAAATGGGAAGTGGGATAACGTGCAAAAATGCGTAAGCAAAAGGAGTCCATCCAAAATGACTGACGTGAAAGGAGAGAAGTGCAGAAACTCAAAGCCTGACCCAGCAGTTCTGCAAGCTCACTTCTCAGAAGTGAGTGGGTGGACGGACACAGGAGAAGCGTTCCAACAGGAGAGCCAGCTAGCAGCTGCAGAAAAGCAGGTGACAGGTTGGTAAGAGTTTTCTAGCTTTATCAGCCACTTCGGAAGAGTGGCTGTACATTATGTATTGTTGTAAAGCAATTTTGATAACATCTAGTGGTACAGCCGCAGGTATTAATAACAAACACTTACCAAAGGATTATATAAATTATTCTAAGTGACCATTACCATGTAGGCTGAGCTATAAATGACCCTAAAATAAGAATGTGTAGAGTGAACTCTCACAAGTAGATAGGGGAGGTTTTGGGAATGCAGGCACAGGATGAAGTCAGCAGCCCCAGGGCTATAAATAGACATTTTGAGTGGCTGATTACTTGTCACTGAAGGAATACAGCTATGAGAGGGACCAGTTTTAGGGCCTAACAAAATAAATAACCCTTTAACAGGGAGGTATGCATGGCTAGATTGTGTTAATGAAGCCATTAGTTATGCTGTGAGGATGTTACATCTCAAAGGCTGTGGAAGGAGAACAGGAACCTCGTGGTGAATAATGGTATACACATCCTATAACTAAACCATAAAAAAAGGTATTACATATGCCCGTAACTGATTATTTTGCACAAAGACATCTTTTAAAGTGTATAAAGACTGCAACTGAAACCACTAGTTGTGCAAGCACCAATGTTTCAGAATTAGGTGTGCAGAAATGATCACTCTGTCACCTTGCAGCACTGTATGTATAAGTATTATCTTACTACTGCTGAAGGGAATTATATCTGTAATGCTTGTGTTTGGTCTAGTAACCAAAGGTTTGGCTGTAATTTGGATGCAGCAATACGAACTAGTAACAAAGCAAACGAAGAGGAGGTCTTACAGGTAGTGGTGATGAGCCGATTTGTTGAGGAGATTATTTTTTCTGATAAGGAAGCAATCTGGGGGTGCAACACTCCCTGAATTTCTGCTACCCAGCCAGCTGGGCTGAGGGAGTTAGGAGCCTGGGCTCGGTGGCCTGATAGAGCCTTGAAATTAAGCCAGTCACTTGCTGTGTCTGTAATGGAGCTCTGCCTGTGGGCTCGCCTGTTTGGATAAGCTAATGTTGACTCAGCTGGGCTGTGAATTTACTTATAAGCTCAGTTTATCCTGAGCTAGCTTCCAGGGTGGACTCTGAAGCTGTACTCAAATGCTGAGGTGTTTAGAGTGAAACATAGGGACTTAGTAGGTAGAAAATTGGAAAAAAAAATGTAAAAAAAAAGTTGGGAGAAGTTATTCCAAAGTCAGTATACTTGTGGTGGGTCATATTTCTTAGACTTCTGTTGTGTTGATATAATCACATCAGCTGCAGTTACTGCAAAATTATGTAAAGCCTACCCAAGCAATTTTTCTGCAGGACCCCCAGAGGCATAAACACTACATTCTTCCCAAAGCAGAGCAGAACTCAATATTTTAATTTGAGGCAGCATTAAAATTTTCAAAGCAAGTTGCAGAGGGAAAACGCACATTTCAGCTCCATAGGACAACCCCCACTGCCTGTTTTGAACAAAGGAATTGAAATCCTTTCTTTACAGTTACCATTTTTTGATTCACGTATCATATCAAGGGATAAATCCCCTTTCGTTGACAGCGTACGCACCACTCACCCCCAGGAACCGTCTCAGCAGAGCGGTGTGCTGGCTCCATGTCTGCAAGGCCAGACAGCTTCTTACATGCCTCTACACTGCACTTAAATCACAGCACAGCTTCCCCCACCATATATATAGGCTTTCAGATTTATCACCTGACTCACACTATGGCAGCACAGGGACCAAGACATGACCAGCCATGCACCAGAGTAGCTGTGACAGACAGCTGTCTAATGGATTAGTGACACACCATGAATTTTAGCACGTATTTTCATCAGATGCAAATGTATCTATTATCTTGTGTTATTTCTATCTGAATGCCTAATTTCAGCCTGAATGCCTAATTTCAGCCCTGTACTTGTGCAAAGCTTCCTTCTCAACTAACTTTCATTGGACTAATGCCATTGATTGGGATCATTAACAAATGAGCCAAATAAGGATCAGGCCAGTTGAATTATTCCGTCTGGTATCCAAAGGCATAAACATGCGTATAATATGCTGCTGATTGCCCAACACTCTGCATGGCATCATTGTTTCCCAAGCTACCTGTCTCTGAGAAGTGCCTCTCTCAGAAAGCAGGAGCTCAGCGAATAAGATCAGATGTGAATGACAATTTTCTCCCACTTGAGCCCACCGGCAGAAATTGTGGAAGCTGGGCTTTTTCAAACACATTGTCTTGCCATGGCTACTCCCTACGCTAAAGCTTATTGATTTTCTGAGATATCTATTTTACCCCTTAGAAATATTCCCTGGCTGCCCGCACAGCAGATTTCTGCATCAACAATGAACCTCATTTTTTGTGCCATGAGGCATCCGGCGAGTGTCAGAGAAGTTGAGAAAATTTCTATTTCATGTCTACCTGTCTCCCGCAAAGAAAGAAGTGCTGCTTGGAGAGATGAAGATTTTAGCAGGAAATCCACTGAGCATTTAAGGAATTCATTCAACTTCTCTTCTATGTGATCCCTAATCAAAATAGTAGCAAATTTCATATAGACAGTGTTTTGGCATTTTTGCAGGCAGTGAATTATGTATTGGACTAATGTTCAGGACTCCTGGGTTCAGTTCTTGACCCTGCAGTTGCTGGGTGACCATGGCCTTCCCCCTGTTTGCACAGTAGAGGTGAAGCAGGGATATTGGTACAGACCTGCTTTGCAATCTAGAGTCAAGGGCCATTACAGAAGGATCAGGTATTATTCTCTTCAAAGCAGTGATTAATAGCAACATCTTATGTCTTTTCACAGACAGATAAAGTTGAATTTGGGAGGTTAATTTGGGAGGTAGAATCTTGTTTTGATAGCATCAGGGTGAGAGCTTTGCAGTCCTAGCTCTCTTCCCTTTTTCCAACTCCTTCTTATAGAGCACTATGTGTAATTTAACTAGATATAGTATTGATCTGGTAAATACCAGAATAGAAACCTAACAAAATAATCAAATGGAGACAAGAGAAAGGAAAAAAAAGAGCCTGAAACTTCTTATAAGTGCTTGTTATATTTGTAATGCTTTACAGAGTTCAGTCTTCAATAACCCAAAGGATAGTCCTGTCCTTCGTTCTCTTGCAAGTTTTTTCAATATCTGGGAAAGGATGAATTCATTTGACATAAATCAGTTACCTAAATATCACTTTTAGCTAAAGCCAGGCCAAGGTAAGAAGAAACCAAAGTATATATGAAAAGCAGACAACACAGTTTGCAAACGCTTCTGAAAACACAGGAACAAACAGCCAGGTGCACTGGGGTTCATCTTACCTAACTCCAGTGTCCACCCTTAGGGGACCTATGAGCTTGCTCGCTAAGCTCCCTCCGTGATAACGGGGACCTAGTCTACACGGTGTGTACAGAGGAGGTCCGACGTAGTCGCTCTCAGCTGACTTTGTCCATGGAAAGACACAGGCATTTCAGGACGCAGCTCACTTAATTTAGAAGTCAACAACAGACTGAGATAAATTGTGCCCTAGAAATGCTGATTTCTCTTTGCCGACCAGAACGGGAACTTGGGGAACAGTCCAGACCAACAGGACATCTCTGCCACAGAAAACTATGTTGGGTCAGATAATTACAGCGAGGCCTTCCCATTGGGCTAGGAAACATTTGAACAACACAGTGAAGCCTCTTTATACTTTACCCTTTGTAGTTCGTTCACTCCCGAGAAGAACATACAGCCATACCTCATACAGGCTCTTACTTATAAATGGGACACCACCATAGGAAGACACAGTGCCCTCACTAAGGGCAAAAAGAAGTCCTCAGCCATGTCTTTGACAAATATTGTGGCAGGAACTTCTTGTGTCATGCAGTCTGAATGATGCCTCATGGCACAAGAGTACGCCTAGTTATAAACCCTGCAAACAACATACTGCTCTGTAAACAGACACTGGTGCAAAGAGGTATTTCACGATGGCAGTTCGCTAACTCATTAAGCATATGTAGTTCCACCTGACTGCTAATGAGCATTTATAACTAACAAATGCTTTCTATTTTTTTTTTTTTAAGTGGCCAATTTGACAGAGAAAGTGCACAAACAATGCTCACCCCATCATCTTTGATAAAACTGTTTGATAAATATAATCTACCTCCTCCTGTCTGTGAAGTTGTTGAAAAAAGTCTGACTTTGTCTACAGCAACTGCTGTCCTTGGTTATTGCTGAACAGTATCTGCCGACAGCACAGGAGTTCCTCCCGTGTACCAGGAAGCAATAACTGATGTACATTAAGCACAGATTTTAACTGCGTGTTATTGAAGCAGTGCAGTGAGGACTCAGACAAAAGAGGAATGATTAGCTGAGATGGTTGTGGCGGTGTAGGAAGAGGGGATGTAGCACACAAACCTGTAGGAAATCTGACTTCATTGGTTCTGTTGCTCTTTTGCACGTTTGTTTTAATCTGCAGACCATCAAGTGAAGAAGTGGCGTCGCTAGGGTCAAAGAGAATTAAATTCATTAAGTAGTAGCCCTGGCAGTGCTACTGCATCTGCACTCATTTCCTTTTGCTGAAAATGAATTCTTTGCAGACAGCAGTAAAACACTTCCTAGAAGAGACTTTGTCTTAGCCACATTATTATAAAATAATCCTTTAGATCAATAAATGCTTCTTATATCTTCTTCCTGACTAGCCTAAAATCCCTGAAGAATTTTCCTTACTCTTCTGTGGGTGGGAATAAGTAGTTAATGACATGATTTTTACCATACATGAAAAAAAGTATAGTCTTGTGCTTAGGGCATGACAAGAGGAGCTTGTGTTTCAGGTCCTAATTTGCTTCAGAGTTTGCAACATGTGAGAAGAGAGTGAACAGTAAAGGATAGTTATACCAGTCAATTTTGTGTTCTTCTTTTAGTACAATATCTGCACATTCAATTTCATATTGGAATTATATGCCTGGATGTGTATGAAATTAAATTTTGTTTCTAGTATGAATTTATTTAAAAATGAGACATTCAGGATGCACTGCAGACTTGCAATCAGCCACAGACTCACATTATATTATTTGTGCTCCAGGCCTAAAGGAACATAACTTTAGCTTTCAGGAGATTTCTTACATGATTGCTCATTGAAACTTTTAATTAGCTCCCTGCAAATACGTTGGCTCGAAAAGTCTGGGGAAAACTTGTTACCCGGAACTGTGTCCAACTCTTCCACTTTTCCAGGTCAAAATAAGATATTCCAGTGCCTCTGTCTTGAGCACTGGCTAAGACAGTGCTTGCGCCATCTTGTCTGGTGATCTGGATGCAAGAGGTACAGAAATCTGACTCTACCACAACATAGCATAGTGGAAGAGTGGGAAATTAGTGGCATATTCCTTCCACAACTAGAGCCATATTCATTCAAAAGTTATCTGCTGTCTCAAAGAGATTGAAGATAACCCAAAGGCAATGCTTTCACAAAAGCCACGGAAGCCAGGTGGAAGCCAAGCCTTCGTGGGAACAGCATTAATTTCCCAAATCCTACAATGGGCGATGTTTGGCTATCCAGGGTAGCCTCATGAACGGTGGTACATTTATAACTGAGTCATTAGGAGGGCGAGTGAAAGATCCCATCTAGGAAAGCAATCAACTTATTATTGGAAAAATGCTGAGAACATCACTTTCTCTAGGCGAAAACAAACACTGCCTGTGTCCATATCCTTTCAGTACTTCTCCTGAGAAGATGAAGAGTCTTGTAACAAGCTTGGTATTAGCTGTTTTGCTAAAAGAAATGAGAGGAGACACAGGGGGAAAAAAAGCCAAGCACCTAAATGAATTGGAAAAAAATGTTTTCTCAGGAATTGCTCTACTGTTTCTTGACACAACATGATATCACCATGTTGTTGTTGGCTTCTGAAGCAATTAGGAACACAGTCTGCTTGTATTAATAGCTACAGATTCTTAAAAAAAAAAAATATTCCATTCCAGAAGTGAAGAAGTCATTAGGATATGAGAAAATCCTGCGTTAAATCTGCAGATTACACATCAGTTCTGGATTAAATCAATTTATGGACATAAATGAATGGCTTTAATCTTGACACGAAAGCATGAAATAAAGGCTCCCTGTCACTGCGTGAACAAAACCAAACTTAAACTGAATGGGAAGGAAACGATGGAGGTAAAAAATGTGGGCTAATTACCTGGCCTGAATCCCAGAAAATCTGAATTCTGTGCCACTATTTACCATGACATTGCTACAGGATTTGGAGTAAGACTCTAGAGTGGGGTGTCTACGTAGATATAGGTGAAGAAGTCCCAATTTAGGCACTGATGTGCCTCCAGTTCTTGGCACAGACTTTTCTATCGTTGGTGTTTCCCAGGCATGTAAATGTCTGCCTCTGGACTTGCCTGACCACCCCCTCGGTAGGCTTTTGCACTCCTCATTCCATCTGCTGCACATGTTTAGTAAAGCAGGGCATATATCTCATCCTAAAGACAGGTGAGTCCTATACTCTATAGTCTCTGATTCCCCACCTGACAATGTATTTATATACGCAGATTTGTAATTTTTGGGACATCAGACTTGTTGCACATGTTCTGTATGTGTTCCCAGGAGGGATGGCACTATCTGCTGAGTCAATCATGCTGCCTCTGAGTAAGTAGGTAGTAATTGTGGGTTGGCAGAGGAGAAGGAAAACAGCACCAATTTATGAGAGGAGTAATCAGAAGAGACATGAAAGAAGCAGAGAAACTATCATCTCCACCCACTAGGAGGTGGAACTGTAGGATAAAAAGCAATAACGATTGCCTTAGAAATCCCACTACTTGTTTTTATTCTGGAACTGGAATAAATGAAGTATCAGGATGTGTGGGAGATACCGCATTGATGGGAACAAAATAGACTGTTTTCCATCTTTCCCACATTGCTGTTCCCGGGTGGAGAATCTCCTCAGTGTTGTTGAAAACTTTAGATGTTTACACTTCTATTCTTCACCACCACCCAAAAATAATCCTCTGCTGTGGAAACCATCTGTCTTGCTAGGAGGATGGAAACATTGACCTGATTCTGTGGAGATGGAGACCCTAAGTTTCTCTCCATGGATGCATTACATTTCATGCAGTTGGAGAGAAACACACAATAATTCTCTGAGCTACCTGCTTTGTTAAGGCAGGTTTTAAAACAGTTCAAGATGAAAATTGATGATTCCATGGAAGGAGGATTCATTCTTAAACCATTCAAACTGGCATTTCATTTAATACATATTTCTTCCCAGAAGAGCCACGTCACTTGTCTCAAGCAGCCAAGCCAATTATCTTCAGAAGAGCCAGAGGTGTCCACTTTTTAAAAAATACATTTTCTTGGCTGGCACTATCCTGTTACAATCCACTGACTGATTTAACAGTGTAGGTTCTTCTCCAGTGAAAATACATTATAATTTTAAATATACAACACAGGCAGGACTAAAATGGATGAACATATGTTTCTTTGAAGGCTGTTTGCTGACAGTAATTGCTTTTACTTCCAAGAAATTTGTCAGGAACTCCTCTAGCATTTATCTCACAGAGCTACATGGAAAGTGAAAAACAACTTTCAGAGATAAGTCTTTCAAAAACAGGATGAAATTCATCAAGTAAATTATTCAGTGCTTCAACCAGTCTGAACTATTAGGTTCAAAGCTGGTGGCAAGGAAATCTTGCTGCAATTTATCACACTCGGAAGACAGGTAAGATGGATCAGTGTTAAAACAGAGAAGCCCCAGTCAAATCAAAGCTGATTTTGATGAACACTGTACTTTACTTCTGGATCCAAGTTTTCTAAGGTTCAGGCCTATCTTCAATACTACATCTATGGACGTTTCCCTGAACAAAGCCACAGGCTCAAATCTGGAGCCCATGGTGGGTCTATCCTCCTTTTTTTTTATTCCCCTTGCTTTAAATTCACAAAACTTAAATGGCCTGAGACAGCTTGCTCTTTGCTAAACACAAGAATATCTTGCACTGAAGGCTAAAAAGTGTATTAGAAAGCCGCAGACATGCACATTACTTGTGACCTCTGGGAGTCTGTGTCCATGACTTGGCTCTCTGAGGGCAGTCAGCGGGAGGCAGTTGAGCCTGGCTGGAGGACCGTGGGGGCTTCGAGCGTGCTAGTACTGACTCGTTTCTAGCTCTGCCACTTCTGCCCTCCTACACACTCACCTACCATCTCACCAGCTAATAGACGTAGGAGGTGTAGTCCTTCAGAACGAGTGTCCTCAGTCAACGTCTGTATGAATCTGTACAGGGAACAGCTAATTTAAAATGAATAATAATAATAAACAGCTTTTTAGATGAACACAGGTTGTAAAAATATCCAGTAGCCAGAAGCTAAAATACAAACGAGAAGTAGCAACTCTTTAGTAAGGCAAGCTAGTACAGACACCAACTGAAAGGAAATATTCAACCTCACTGAATCCTTAAATCATGATGTGATGGCTTTCTGAAAGATACATTTCAATTTAACTGAAATTTGTTGAAGTGCAACAGGGTTCTCTTGCCTGGGAGAGAAGATTATTTCCATCTATAGGTGGAAATACAGAGGGAAAGTCTACAGTTTATGCCATGCAAGAAGGCCAGCTAGCTTAGGGCAACCTATTATTTGCTTAAAAAAACCCAAACGCTCCCTGTGTCAGGTCACATAATGAGAAAAACATGTGGTGCCCGATTATATGACCCCACGTAGGATGCCAGCCCTCTGCCTCCCGCTCTTTTGCAGAGGTGGGAGGGGTAGGTTCCCAGAGCTGTGGGAAAGGGACAGAAGAGAAATCTACATCCATATGAAATTCTGGGAAACTCTGGTGTCTGGTTTTAGGTGCTGCAACAGTTCCAGACAAGCTAGCGTATAGTCACCTTAGACCAGAAAGTTGCTAATTTTCCTCTGTGTTTAGAAATCTCTGTGAGCAGTTTCCCTGAAGAAGCAAGGTCAGCTTACTGCTATCAGCAAATGGGACCTTGACCATGTGACCATGAACCATCCACGTCACAACTCAGATAGGAAAGATAATGCATTTCCAATCAATCCTTCTCATTCAGAAGGCCCTTTACTTTTTGTGTTGTACACAATGTATAGAGCGAAGTTAAAAGACTGTGTCCTACATAAGGGTGGACTGCAGAAGCATCTAGTTTAATGAGGGACAGGAGTGATCACAAATTAAGGAGGGCTGTGCTGAGCTGTGGGTGCTGCATAGATATGGAAACAATGTCCTTGCAAATCCCTATCATCTTGTGTCAACAGAGAAATAAACTGCGCTTTTTCCTGTTGCCATCTGACACATATAACTCAATCATAAAAAACTAGCTGATGTACCCATTGAACTGCTATTTTCAAGTTAGAGTTTCTTTCCGTGCTCTTAGGAAAAGCAACATCAGCATAATTTTATAGACTAATGGAAAAAGTTAATCTAATGCATCCTTATGGGACTCCCATAGCTGTTTCTCTGTACCTTTATTTCTTCATTTCACTAAGTGTGTGGCCCTCCTTCAGGTATGAATAAGT
Source organism: Aptenodytes patagonicus (assembly GCF_965638725.1). Lineage (NCBI taxonomy): Eukaryota > Metazoa > Chordata > Aves > Sphenisciformes > Spheniscidae > Aptenodytes > Aptenodytes patagonicus. The sequence continues at coordinate 75,960,479 of NC_134949.1, read as the reverse complement.
CTGAATTGCAATAGAAAACACGAGTGACACCCCTGAAGCCTGTCACGTGAGCTTGGGGACGTATAGTATATTTTTCCCCTTGTGATGGCCAAGCCATGGCTATGTTTTCCCCTGTGTTTTGCAGAAAAGGGAGCTGAATATGAGGGTATCTGGAAGGAGGACGAGAAATAGTTGTAGCATGACAGATGACAAGAAATTAAATAATTGCTTTCATTTCTTCTGAAGAACAGAAAGTTACCCCTGTGAAGAAATTTCGTGTTTCAGAATAGTGTAGAAACCCAACAACAAATAACAGACATAGATTAGAATTCTAAAATCATCGCATTTTCTTCAGAAAAAAACCAAGATTTAGGGCTACAAGGAAGGCTTAATTCCTGCTTCACTAATAACAGACAGGAAATCAGCATTTCCCTTGTGGTTTCAATTCAGTCTATTCCCCTTCTTCTTCTTCTTGCCTTCCTGTAGCAAATTTTCATGCAACACTGCCGTTCACTGTTAATCAGCTATTTTATTCTTTCTTCTTGTTGGGTGAGGCAATTACAGTGCTTTGACTTTTTTCAACATACAAAGTACTTTCCATGTCTGACTTTGATTAACGGCTACCTTCTCCACTTTTTTCAGAAGACTAAACCTTGGCTGTTTTATTTTATGGAGCGGTTTTCCTCATTAATGACTGAAGGACTCTCTCTCTCCATTGCACGAACAGTTGGGTAGCTGGAGAAGACTAATTGAAAACCAGCCAGGAAGAACCCTGTATGGGGAGGCATTTGCTACCACAGGAAATTAAGACACTGGCAGGAGGGGGACTGACTTGTTTTGAGATAAAGACCTATTTATATTCTGAAGTGCAGCTTGGCCTAACTGTTTGAAAGCAATAATTCTCTGTAAGGGAGAAATATCAAGAAAAGAGCATTGTACCATCTTCAGCTTCAAAACTGAGTTTCTGTGCACGGCTACTCTTGTTCAAGAAGCCAAAATCAGAACAAAAGGACTTCTTACTGAAAACTAATGCCTACTGAATAATCAAAACCTGGCATGGCTTTTTATTGCTTCAGAGTCAGTGAATGCTCAGAAGCGAAGCTCTCATGTTTTGAAATTGCCTTTAAATTACTGTGCCCCATTTTTTTCTGCATAAGGTCCACGACTCTAAGAAACTGTAGACATATTCTGCGTACCCATATGATCCTCCATATTTTTGCATTTCTGATTACCCCATCTGACTAACAATTAAAGAGACTCAGTACAATTAAAATCTGAATGCGATTAGTGTGTAAGGATGCAGCTCCTATAGGCAAAAGATATATCTTCAATAAATAAGCCAGCCAACCTGAACTTTCCCACTGGGGGGCTTCGTCCACAGTGTTTTATGTCACAGCATCTGCAATAATCCTCAGCAGCTGCAAGTACTATGATAACTGGAAATAAACTGAATAAGCCAAGAGCCTATTGCCAAGAAAACATTGACATGCTTGCATTGCAAAAACATCAAGGTAGATATTTCCTTGCTTTCTTCAAGACTATATATTGGATCCAGACAGTTTTGGCCCTAAAACTGAAATAGGCTATGGGGAACCTGAACCTCCCACCATTTGTGCTCCTGTGACCCGTTTGATCTCCTTGACCTCCTGTAAGTCTAAGGATATTCCCAACATCCCCTGAGGCTCTCTTTCTCTTCTGTCTGCATCAGCTGCCAAGTGCCTCAGTCTTCCTACCACCTGCTTTTTACAGGGCTCTTTCAATTTCTGACTAGCTTAGATATGAAGTCTAAAATGGTGCTGACAAAACTGTTTACAGGGAGTGTAGCTGCAGGGATACATTTTAAGCTCAGGAGTCAAACATTTACACAAACTCAAACTGAAACTCCTGCAGGATGCCACTCATCACCAGTCTCCATGTGGACATTGAGCCGTTGACCACTACCCTCTGGATGCGACCATCCAACCAATTCCTCACCCACCGGACAGCCCACCCATCAAATCCATACTTCTCCAGTTTAGAGAGAAGGATGTTGTGGGGGACCGTGTCAAAGGCCTTACAGAGGTCCAGAGAGACAACACCTGTAGCCCTTCCTTTATCCACTGTCCTGGTTTTGGCAGGGATAGAGTTAATTTCCTTCCTAGTAGCTGGTACAGTGCTGTGTTCTGGATTTAGGATGAGAACAACGTTGATAACACACCGATGTTTTAGTTGTTGCTAAGTAGTGCTTACACTAGTCAAGGACTTTTCAGCTGCCCATGCTCTACCGACTGAGAAGGCTGGAGGGGCACAAGAAGCTGGGAGGGGGCACAGCCAGGACAGCTAACCCAGACTGGCCAAAGGGATATTCCATACCATGGGACGTCATGCTCAGTATATAAAGCTGGGGGAAGAAGAAGGAAGGGGGGGACGTTTGGAGTGATGATGTTTGTCTTCCCAAGTAACCGTTATGTGTGATGGAGCCCTGCTTTCCTGGAGATGGCTGAACACCAGCCTGCCGATGGGAAGTAGTGAATGAATTCCTTGTTTTGCTTTGCTTGTGTGCGCGGCTTTTTCTTTACCTATTAAACTGTCTTTATCTCAACCCATGAGTTTTCTCACTTTTACCCTTCCGATTCTCTCCCCCATCCCACCAGGGGGGAGTGAGCGAGCGGCTGCGTGGTGCTTAGTTGCCGACTGAGATTAAACCACGACATCCACTGATGTAGTCACTCCATCACAGAAGGCCACTAGGTTGGTCAGGCAGGACTTGCCCTTGGTGAAGCCATGCTGGCTGTCTCGAATCCCCTCCCTGTCCTCCATGGGCCTTAGCATAGCTTCCAGGAGGATCTGTTCCATGATCTTCCCAGGCACAGACGTCAACCCAAACTATTCTATGATTCTATGATTCTATGATTCTATGAGATACATACTTGTGGTATGTCATCTAGTCATTTACTTGCATTGAGGGTGCTTATTTTGACATCTGAAGTGTAGAGCTTTTATATCAGGATACTGTACTTCAGCAATCTGAGAATAACCTCCTATGGTCAGGAAAAAAAAAACACCACAAGGAAACCGTCTCGAAGCAACTCCATTTCCCTAAAACTGCTGTCTGCATGAAGGCAATAGCTGTGCCATTTACTGTATGAAGTACTGAAGGGGAAAAGAAATGAGTAATGTTCTTAATAGCTGCCATCAATGTGGGCTGTTACGAACCATTTTAGCTGCTTGATGGACCGCAGAAAGAGTAATTTTCTGTGAGGAAACCACAGGGTACAGAGCTTTAGGAAAAAGTGTTCAACCACTATAAACTAAGTGAAAATGTACCACGGTGACTCCACTGGAGAGGATTTGTTGCAGAGAATTATTTTACAGGTGTGCTCTGGTGGGTCTAGGAACTGTGAGTCATCGAGCAGTTTTCTTTTCTCAGTAGTTTTTAATTATAACAGCAAATTCTTTCAATATTTGACTCCTGCCACCTGAAGTCTCTCTGCCACTGTAGCTGCTTGCCTGATTTTCATTTGCTCACCCAGACTGCTGTGTTTATATTTACAAGAGGGCTGACGTGTTTATTCCCAGAAGTGACTGGATTTAAGGCTGTGAATGGAACGGTACGGCTGAGGGTACTTGAGCTTCTGAAGGAGTCGTGCTCTTCACTGACAACTCCCACCTCAGCCTGGGGTTTGCATAGTCTCTTTCCTTATAAGTGGCATGGACAGTGCAGGGGAAGGAATGGTAAAAACAGAGAAAAGTACAAGGTAGGAAAATATGGAAGACAGCAACAAAAAAATCAAAGATATTATGAAATCTTAAGCCAAGAAGGATTTTTTTTATTAAGCTAAAAAGGCGTTAAGTTGGCAATATGGTGATGCTTTAAATGCTTAGTTGTATACATTTATGAACACCTGAGTATGTATCTACCATCATCTTTTTTGTTGCGTGTTTCAATGTGAGAACAATACAGACCGGCAAAGTAATGTGCTCCTGTGGGGTGGTTGCAATGACACATGCACAGTGACTGAATGTCTCCTGAGAGTGAAGGGACACGACAAACCTCCTGCCAACAATGGAGCTTCTCCCACGTTGGTAGAGGATGAAGTTTCTTTGTTTTTCTCCTTTCAAATGCAGTAAATAGAGGGTTATGTTAGACATTGGTGTATTAGAAACTGAAACCGAGTCTCTTTACCTGAAAAGAAAAGCAGCATTTTTAAGGTATCATGGGTGGCAAAACAGATATGCCTTAATAAAAAATAGAATAACAAAATGGTTAATTACAGTCAGTATATGGACACAAGAATAAAGACATAGCTTGAACAAACGCATTTAATTTTTTAATTAGACTGAAAGTACATTCATCACTAATTATGGGAGCTCAGATGGTTGATGGAGACTTGCTAAGCCACATGATGCTTAAAAATAAATGTTCAGCTATGTAACAAATTTTAATTTCTTTTCCTGCCAGTAAGAAATATAATGAAGAAAAGCCTTATGCAGATCCTGCAACTGAGTATTGAATACAACAGTGCTATAGTTTAGCCTAGTGCTCGTTATATACGTCTCCCCAAATTAACCTTTTATATATCAAAAGGAAATCTCAGCAAGAGATTTTGCCATTAGTACGCCCTATAAGCACATAAAAACACTGACAAATTGTATTCCACATCCACTATATTGCACAATGTTATCACCATGATAGAGATGTAAATGCAGTGTTGGGTCATTCTGATACCAGCAAGTCTATGAAGCATTGAATAAATAGCTATTCCCCTGCAGTGCAATGATACATAAGCCTGTCTCTCCTCAGACAAGAATGAAAAATATACATGCAAGGGAAGCTGAAGCTTGACCTGGAAAGCTAATGCTTACCCTGTACTTGGCAAACCTATTTTACAGTGTATAAAGATCTACTACTGAAGTAACTCTCCTGAGGGAAGGATGGGGAAAGATGAAGTATTATGATCTCTTAAAAAGTCAGGATGGATTTTAAAGAATGTTGATGGAAAGCAATGATATTAATAAAGCTTCAAGTTTCATATATAACTTATCTTTTCCATAGTCTCTAATGCATTGACTTTGTCATATAATAAAAGGATTGTAACTTTGTGGATTATGAAGTAAACTGAAAAATTCATATGAATGTCACTGCGACATGTTCCTCACTAAATGTGGTGATCCAATGCTATTTTCTTCTGCCCTGCTACCAGACAGTCATCAGCTAATGGATTAAAATATATGCAGTGGATTAAAACGGTGATGTAACAGACTGTTCACCTAGATTAAAACAAAATGTCTGTAAGGCTATCAAGGAATTACATATAAGATTAATAACCATGATGACAAGGAGGATAATGTGTTAGTACAAATATAGAGATCAGCCTTCACTCATGCATGACCAAGGCTATAATAGCATGGCAGCCTGAATTCATAACAGATATGCCCAAATTTTATTTTTAGGTGTGCTCCAAAACTACCTTTAAAACCAGATTTGACTTCTTCCCAGACAGCGAGCCGTGGCGTTCAGGCACAGGGCACCGCTGGAAGGTGCCTTTTTGAGGACTAAAGACCCCTGTGCCCAACCTTGCCACTAGACAGTAAAACGTGTCACCCCATGTGTGGAGCGAGGCAGCCCAGGAGGCACTTCTGGAGGCTGCCCTTTCAAAGTGGTGGAGACCAAGACCACCAGTAACATACTGGGACCGGGACTCGCCGCACAGGCGTTGCACAGCCGCCCTGCGGCCGTGGCTGCACATCTGTGTGTGGAAGGGCTGGGAACAGTATCTGCTTCTTACCGCTAACAGGAATAAAAGGCTGTTGGTTGTGCTGGCCAAATTCTCTAAGTATTGATTAAAGAGATTTAGAACCCAATTAATCAGCTGTGAATTACCAACCTGGGGAATTTCTGAAGCTGCAACAACTCAAGTGGAAAAGTTTTGATGTATCTTCGTAATACTCCTGTATCTAGATCTCTCTCTTTACAACAAAAGAGACCAATAAAATTCCTGAACATCACCACAGCCAGGGAAGCCAGTTTTCCCCAGCTTTTTTATCTTCTTTGGAACATAATATTCTACATAGCAAATTCTAAGAACATCTTCTTCTGTCCAGCCCCTGATGCGTCAGGCTTGCTGGATAGCAGGTATCAACAGGATCATATTGTCCTTTCTGTTTGGTATTTTTACCTAAGACATGCAGCGTTATCATTTATTGCTTCTTTATAAATCACAAGTACACTATGTAGTTTAAGTGGAAAGCATACCCTACCATGCAATCTGTAGGCTACCACAAAACCTTAACAAAGAGGATTCCTAGGAGCCGAGCGATTGCAATTACAGCTGTAACAGGAGATAGGATGGGTTGTTCACAAGGTTTCACAAGATGAAACAGATTTTGATCCCTACACTACTTACTGAATCTGGCAGAAATGTACACACACACACAAACTACGGCTCCCCTTCCTTACATCCTGCCCGCTTAGCTGCCCTGAATCTTAATCGTGCCAGGCTGAGGTTGAACGGCTTTGAAAGTAATTTTCCTCAGAGAAAAAAATAGACATTAATTGCACTTAAGGGCCAGACGCAGACCAGAAGGGTAGCAGCATGAAAAGTAGGCACTTGACTTTAACAGAGTAATTCCTATTACCTTCTTGTTTGGAATCAGATTTTCCTCCCTTGCCTTTTCTCACTGGTATCTCATGTTCCCTGAGATACAAATGTCTCATTTATTCTCCCTTTGGCCCCCTGGACACAGCAGTCCCTCCTGCATGCAGCCAGCCACCAGCAGAGACCTGGCCTGGAGAGCTGTCATTTAGATAACCAGGGAACTCCGTAGGGACAAAAGGTGGCACCAGTTGATGAAATGTTTCCAAAAATATGTAGTCCCAAAAAGATGTTCTGTGCCTTTCCCCGCATAAGAAGTGCCTCCTGCCTCCAACCACTGCCCAGGGAGACCTCGTTGGCCTCCTGGGGCAGGCTCACAGCCTTTGCCTCCCTGCTCTGAACCCACGGCAAGGTCCAGAGCTAGACTGTAAGCAGCAGCATCCTCACTTTGAATATGTGGGGAAAGGAGGGGAAGCAGAAATAAGAAGATTTGATTATGACTGAGCAGAAAAATTTTGACAGTTGTGGAGAGGAAACACCCCAAGTATCCAGCATCTCATCACCAGTAAATAATAGGACCTTCCATTTGCTGACTTTTTTACTTCAGGCACATGCTATCAATCTAAACATACACAGCAACACTTCACATGTTACACTGAACAAAGAAGCAAATGTCAAAAATGACTAAAGAAAGTAAAGTGAGATCAAGGTTAGGAAAAGCAAGGGACAGCATCACTGAGATTTTCATACTTCCTCCTTATTAGGCCGGCTTCATTTTTAATTGTTGAATGCTTTCAGTAGCCAACTTGATGTTTGGAAATGCATTCACTATAGGCAATTCTGTGTCAGGTAATCAATCTAACAATTTTTTTAACTAGTGGGAAACTTGGCTTCAGCTATTCACTGCTCATTATTCAGGTGGCAAATTGCCTCCTCTCACTTGGCATTTTTTCCCTTTCCTGACTGGCTGAAACATCTAAAACCAGGAAAAAAACTAGCAAAAATGAGCTGTTACACTGAACTTTCATATATATTCCTGGAGGTCAAAGTTTGGAATTTTCACTCAGTTTCGTTGCAGATTATCCGATATTCATAGATAGCTAAGAACGCAGCTCTGAATATTTGGCTCATTCTAATGGCCAAATCTGATTATCTTGAAGGTGAAGACAAGTGGGAATAAGCTTCAGAGATGAGAGCGACCCATACTGTCCTGCCCATTGCGAAGCCTTCTCTTAAATACAGAAATATTCAAAGGTCCTTCCACCCATGCCACAAACGTATAGATGCACATACATCTGCATGGAATGCCACCCTTATGGATGAGCTAGCAACGAATATGTACGAGTCTGTGGTCTGACTTTTCAGGATTGCTGGACACCTGCATATGCAATCATTTCGAATTGGCTGATGTGGTTAAAACTCAGCTCATTAGTCTCTAGACCGTATAAAACTGCATTCGTTTTTAGTTAGCTTGCACTAACTGCTGTCTTGCTTTTTTTGGCACTATGCCAGGCAACTAGAGTACTCGCTTTCACTTATGTTATGTTACTGAATCAAAGGAATTAGCATAACATGTGGCATTACTTCAGTGTCAAACACCGAAGAGAAACACTTCGTTTCTTCAACTGCCTGTGTTCTCTGCAGCTTTTAAAAGGAACATTTAAAAACAGGGCTTGCCAAAGCCTTTCTGGTCTCACTCCACGGTATAATTTCATACACCATTTGTCTGCAGGGTTGGCTGGGGGGCAACGTTATCAAAAACTTCAAGCTAAAGCAGTGGAGAAAGGGAAAGAAAGTCAAAGCCTTATCAAGCAGAAAACAAGGGCCTGCTTTTATCCTGAGATCTGGAAAAACCTTGAAAAACTTGGTGAAGTAGGAGTGCTAAACCCGGGCTGACCCAAGCAGCCAGAGCTACAGCCAGGGACCAGGCCCGAGGCTGCTTGGGGAGAGGGGAGAGGGCAGGAGGGAGGGTGGCAGACCCCCAGCTTCCCCTCTCACACCTGAACGGGGGCTGAGGATGCATCTGCCCCACCACAGCCTCAACACCACTGGACCACCCCATGCTTACTGTGGGTGCACCGTGGAGTTGATGTTCTCACGCACCTTCGCCGATTTTTGAGACCTCCAGACGGGCAGACGTGCTGGACAGCTGTGCTGTGCTGGGCACTTCTGATCTAGCCCCTAACATCCCCTTGGCCCCCTGGTAAACCTGCCTCTGTTGCACAAAGAGGGGAAGCTCTTGGGTCTGTTTGAGATTTAGCCATGTAATCTGGCTGGAGATGTGGTTTTGGTATGAATCTCTATTTGCAAGGGATTTCCTTAATTATTTTGGGCTAAATGCCTGGACTTACTTATAAAGCAAGTTTGTGTGTGGAGCCACTCACCTGGTTACCCCACCACCTTATCAGGTCCCTCTCCTGCCTTTGGTTACCTTTACATCAGAGGACAGTCTTTCCCGAGGGAAAAAATCCAACCCTCCATCCTAAAAAATCATTGTGAGAATAAGAATACTAAATACTGTGAGGTCTGTAGCGTGGTGCTCAGCTCTCTTCCAGAGGAGGGGAGGCCAGGCAAGCCCTAAGGAGCGATCGCAGCACTCAGTAAAAGCAGCAGAGGCATTTTTCTCTTTCCCCCCCTCTACCTGATCTTGTGCAGGCTTCACTTACCTGTCTGGGCAGAGCGCCGGTTGGGCAATGCTCGCCAACGGTGGGCACGAGGGCATGCTCTCGTCCCTGGCTCTGCCCAGCAGCTTCTTATGGCTCCTGTGGGAGACGGCCCTTTCTCAGCTGTCCTCCCTCTGCCTGGCAAAACCTGACACCAGCATGACTAGACAGAGTATTTTCTGTAACTGGCTTTAGGGAAGCCCTTCTCTTTACTCCACAGCCTGACAGTCAGAAGTTGAAACCTACTGAAGGAGAGCTTAATAACAGCTCTCCAAGAATGAAACAGTCTCATCAGGGAAAAGCCGGCAGGTCAGCTTCACATGCCCTTTATCATGATGACTGTAGTCATCAAAATATTTCCTGGCTTCAACCTTTTCTCTCCATCTCAATGGATGGTGTGTCATGACTTCCCCGTATGATAACATCTCTTTCCTGACCAAATCTCACTGCATCTCTTGCATCCTGAGGGCAAACATCAGGACACTCGAGTTTCTTGCAGGTAGCTACACAAACATCACTGCACTGCACAACAGAGGCTCTAATGTTATTTGCAGTGTTTTCTAGAAGTTTCTCTTTCTCTATTTTTTTCCCCCAAGGCTTAACTGAACGTCAGGTCCCTGCAAACCTCTCCCAGTAAAGGGGGTTCAAAGATGTAAATGGAGGAGTTGGTCCTGAAAAAAGGAGACCAGCTGTAACTTTCTTTCATTTCAGGCTTTTGCCAAAACATCATGAGCATCTCGGCTTTTAAAAAATGTCACTATCACATTTTTAGATTTCAGCCACCTTATTTCCTGACAGAAAAAAATCCCACACAACTGCGAATGTGCTCCAAGAAGGCAGGAAAAGTATTCTGTTTCCATCCCCAATCCACTTTGGCAGCATGACGCTGGCACACACAGAGCCGACCTGAGCTCTCCCGCTCTCAGGACTACTAACAGCACCAGTTTCTCCTGCAGCTTGGTCAATGCAGAGCATGGGAGAAAGCTAATACCTGTCCTCCTTGATTATACTAAATTTGATGAGATCCTTCTTCACTCCTCATGGCAAGACTAGCATGACAAGGATGGCTTTGCACTGTGTCAGCATATCGCAACATGAATGAATGTTGCTATGGCATGGTCCCTGGCCGGGGGATCTCCTCCCACAGTGCTCTTCATGCTGCTTTCCAGCACAGTGCTTTCACGTGGGCTTTCTGTGGGGTACTGGCAGACAACAGCTCCAAGTACCCTGAAATGATCCTTGACAATATCACACTTCAGATAAGTAGCACTCCCCTGAGAGGTATTTTAGCACAGTTAATTAGTAGTATTCATTAGTAACAAATGCAAAGCATAGAGATAAACCGTGGCATACGTGGATAGGAGATATTTCATCCTCTGTATGTTTCCCTAAAGAAAGTACATCTCTGTCATACCTGTTCACCAGTGGCAGTAACACACTGTCCTCCCCTTCAAGGAAGCTTTAATTATTTAATGCCTGGGAAATTAAATAGATGATCTTATTCATTCTGATATACTGCAGGCAGGTTTGATTTAGTAGGGAAGAGATATCTGATTATTCTGCTGAGAAATGAAAATAGCTAACAGCAAAATTAATTAACTACTACATTAATGAACAAGTGGCTCTAAAATTAATCTGAAATCTAAATTGAAGTGTATGTGGATGGGTGCCTGAATGAACATCAATTGTCAGGTTAAGCCTCAAGTGAGATCGGTGGTTCTTCAACGGTTTTGATCAGTGGAAACTTCCCTTTCTTTGACTGATGGGAAAATAAGTCTCCTTCCCTTTGTACAAACCCAGTTCCCTGGGTCAGGTCCTTCCATGAGGTGAATCAGTCCTTCCGTGCACAGCATCCAGAGTGACCCCACTGAAATCAGCAAAATTAACTTGTCAATGCACAAGGAAAACAGTGAGTCAGAAGGCAACTCAGAGCCTCCAGTCCTGTATCCCACACAGAACCAAATGCACGCCGTGAATAGGGATACCCACTTTATAAAGGTAACGCTGGCTTGAAAACTGAAGCACTCCCATGCTTCTCTCACACACCGATTACCTTAAACAGAAAAAAACCCCAAAATTCAGTTGGATCAGGACCAGATCCAGGCTTTGTCCTGTTGACAGTTACATGGAGTAACATGGATTTATGCAAGTAAAGGATCCAGGCCAGTGCCTTGGGGTTCGAGAAGGGCTGTGCTTGGAAACTGTCCAAGATGAACAAAGTTATACCAATACATAGCTACCACAAATATAGACAGAGACTTTAAGGAGAAAAACGTTCATATTAAGGGAGCTAGCAAATCTGTTATTTTGCTTGTCTTTTAGTTACAAAGTTTGTATTTCTGTCCTATTCTTTGCAAAAATTGAAAATGACCAATTCAATCTTGTGCTGAAAGCATTGGTTGGATTTTTCTAGCAAGTTCCTGAGATTACAGGGGTTTTCTTTACCTCCCTGCAGGAGCTACCTCCCACACACCCTTACACACTGCAGAGAAAACTTTGTTGCAGAAATAATGGAGAGCTGTTCTCACACATGACTTGAATTTATAAAGGTCCTAATGGCTCTTTTTTTGAAGAGCTCATCACAGGGAAGCAGTAACAGGGCATATCTGGATCTCTGTGTTTGTTAATAGAGAGCTTTCATTCGAAAGTAAGCAATTATAACATTAGAGGGGGTGTTTTTTACATGTAGGAATATGGCTTTCTCAAGAGACAACAGGAGAGAGGTGCAGAGCCTAGAGAACTCTTCTGTAAGTGTTGCAGATTTATTTTTCTCTATCAAATATCTATGCCAGACTGTTTTAGTGATTGATCAGAGACCTGAATATTGAAGGCTGGGGAACGTACCCGCTTCTGAGGAAAATAAAACAGATCATTTGTTTCTGTTTTATACTGAGCCTATTGCAAATAGTAGCTGGCTGGGTTTTGTTTCAGGTTCTCTGAGGCTATGTGAGCACTTCAGCTTGCATCCAGATGTGCTATACTGGCATGAAATCTTCTCTATAGAGCTAAATAATGGGTATTTCTGTTATACCTAGTGTGCAGGACAGACACAGGAATGAATGCCTGTCAATCACTGGAGTAGGCAACAAAAAGTAAGAGGTTTTTCCAGTTTACTATTATCTGTATTTCTTAGAGGCTTTGAGCTTCATGTAACATTTATTTAATCCTGTAGGCACATATATGCCATATCATAATGGCTCATATCTGTAAAAACAAGCGTCTGTCACTGTCTGATTTCACTCCTAATGAGTGGCCACAAGAAGTACAGGGATAGGTGGGTTGGCAGGACAGATGTGAGCCGACATCTTAACGCAAAGCTGGAGTGAGCTTCTTGTGTCCTGCTTTCCAATTCTGCTTAGGAAACCCACCTGGGCTGCACATGCTACGACACATAGCGAGACACCATGGCCTGATGATGGAAATTACTTTCTTTGGTGTTTGTTACTAATATAGATTTTTTTTTTCACTGCAGCTGCAGGTCATGATCTCATTTGGACATCTCCTGGCAGACTGCCCCAAAAGTCACACTGCAGGGGAGACATCTGCATACAGGGATGCTACATGTACAGTAAATGTGCGAGGGATAAGCAGAGCCCTTACTTTGCAAGGATCTCAGTCAGGGGTTCCTTGCAAGGGCTGAATTCACAGGTAGTTCCTGAAAAGCAAGACTCGGTTATAGGCTGTGCTCTGTTGAGAATTGCATTATTGTTATGTTGGATCATGTCACTACTCTCTTTGCAGCCCATGCGAGCCTAGGAGTCAACCTTCCTCTCAGTAAAGAGCAGGTGGGAAGGCTCACCTGCATTCACGGCTGCAGGTCTGCCGTGTCTTAGCAGGGATCGCTTCCCATCCACCAGAATCCCTGAAGGAGATGCCAGACCCACATGCCCGCCTGCAAGGCTTACAGCAGCATCACTCAGATCAGAGAAAGGGAAAGGACAGCTAACGCTCCCCGGCACCAGCACAGCGTGTCCCAGAAACCTCTGAAGGAGTCGCTGTTAATTTCCCCTCCCACAGTCCCCCTGGATGGTGTGGGCACAAGAGTTTGGAAAAAGCTTTCAAAACTGTGACTTGTGATCTCCTCCCCCCCCCCGCCCCGGGGCTCGCACGGGAAGGTTAGGGAGAAAGGAGGGAAGCGTACAAGAAGAGACACACATTCACCTGTTGCTTGCAAACTGCTCTCCTCTGCAGTCCAGTAAATATCCCCCTCCCGCTCCCTCAAAACAGGAAGGATATGACATTGTTTTGGTGTAAAACCACCCAAAGAGCTGCCAGCACCTTGCCTCTGCTCCACATGGCACACTTCTGCCTCTAGTTCTAGGGCTCTGCTGTGAACGTAGAGGTGAGGGATCTAAGTTCGGAAAATAGGCTTCTTGGGGACAGACGAGTGATGCTTTCACCGTGATAATTTCAGAGATGGCCTTGCCGTGCACCCCAGGAAGAGCTGCCTTAGGAGAGGTGAAGGGACTACATGGGGAGTGAGAGGCTGGGATCAGGATAGCACCTGCGCAAAGGAAGAGGTGGGTGGGCAATGGTGGAGGAGGGACCTCTTCTGGCAGCTTGGCCATCACTGGAAACCTGGACTCTAACTGATCGTTACAAGAAAAAAGTGTGTGGCATTTCAGCACACAGCCCTTCCTGATGGAGAAAGAAAGGAGGAGCATCAATTTGGGGAAACTCTTTCCCACTCACATGCATTTCATGTCCAGGGAGTGCCAGCAGCCAGCCCACCAGGCAGATGTGGACTTCTGGCCAGGAAGGGAACTAGTCATCCTGGTGCAAGTGGCCCATTTCATTGCTGCGAGGTCCAGAGAGCTGCTGTTAACGCACAAGAGACAGAGACATTCTTCTCAGAGGGGGACAGGAGAGGAGATACCCTGCAGGCTACAGTCTGCACTTTCATCCAGATAACACTGGGAGTCATTCGAATAAAACTGATTATGTTGGTTTCAAAGCCATCAACATTAATCAGAGTGGTGTCGTCTGCTCTCACACATAATTCCCCATTGCTGTCTCTTTCCCCTTGTTTCCTTAATTTTTTTTTTTTTTTAGCATTAGTCCTTAAAGCAAGCTGCACTGCACTTAGCAAGCCGTGGTTTCTCTTTTGTTTCAGAAGAGTGTGGTAGAGAGGCACCCATATATACTGGAGGTGTCTGAAATGGAGGAAAAAAAAGCTTGGCCAAAGGAGGAAAAAGTGTTGCAAAAGCCTCATAAGAGCCAAAACTGAGCTTTATTGGCAAAGGGGAACCTTGTTTGTCCCCATGCTCTGCATCCAGAGTGGTCCAGGATCAGGGAATGCCCCGCAGGAAGGGAGCTGTGAGCACTCAATTAATGGAGAAAATGGCATCATTCAAATGATGACTCTGGCCAAATGACTGCAGCACCTCAGCAGACTGATCACAAAAGCAGAGTATATCCAGCTGCACCTGGGTGCACCAGGCCTCCTGCGGGAACTGAACGGCACTTGCACGTGTTCAGCAGGCCCCTGGCGACCCCGCCAATGAACAGGGTCTCACCATCACCTGGTGCATCTGCCATGAAACCAATGAGGACAGGAAGATGCTACGAGGAAAAGGTGCTTGTTGAGTTGTGGGGGTTCAGTATTTTCACACAAAAATACAAGTGGTGAACTCAGCTGCTCTCCTACAATCAAGCTGAAATGGGGGGAGCCCGGAGGCATTATATTCTGGGGTGAGGAATACTCCTAAAATCTCCTTTCTCTTTTGTCAGCACTCAGTTTGTTTTTCTGTGGCATGGATGCATGCATGTGTGCATGCACATGCACGTAGGAGAAACGGAGGTACTTATGGGTAAAAAGCATCATGAATAGAACTGGTCAAAAATCCAAAGTGTGTCTGGTGAGTGGGACTTATTTTCAACATTTGCTTTCCTTTTCCATTTGAAAGGTTGGGCATTTTTACTATTTTAATTAAGCAGCTGGAGTCACGCATCAATGGATATTTGTGTGTATGAGCTTGGAATTTATCTGTAGCCTAAATCTATTTTGTATGCATGAATAAATGCTGTATATACCCTAACATCAATGGTAAGAGGCCTATTTAACAACCTTTAAGAAAGACAAGCAATTAAAACTTAACAGAAGACAAAGTATATGCAATTTTTAGGTCACTTCCTTTAGCAGTATTTTATGTTGGATGCGAAGAAAGTGCCATGGAATCCTGCTGAAATGCAAAGCTGTCATGTAAAATGCCACATTATCCGTGCACCTCATGTCTCCAAAACCTTGCAATTTTTACAACATGCTGAGTACAATTTAATTAAGAATCTTCATGCAGGGACTGTTGTCAAAGAGTGTGCTTTTCTCTGCATGCAGTAGTTAATAGTAAAAAAAAAAAGTATAATCCAATAGCAAGTGGGAAATCTGCAGCCAGACTCCTGCAAAGCCTCTGAGATGCCAATTAAAAAAGATTAAATAAAACAGAATGTAATTTTGAGTTATTATTTCAGAAAGTACATCCATAAATTATAAAGTGCTGTTCCCACCAGAAAGTTGCAGAAGCTGCATGCCTGATACAAGCACATTGGTACAGACACTGCTGCCTTCGCAAGGGACTGTCAAGTAGGAAGTAATATTGTTCTCGAAGAAAAAAATTATATTAAGCAAAACCACCACAGTGACTTAAAAACAGAGTGAATTAAGCTGAAGGGACGGTGTGTTGACAGTGCTAGAAACAGAAATGCTATGTTGCCCTATAGCGCAGGTACAGGGCTGACCCTGCCTGCCCATCCCCAGTTCTGGCTATTTGTCCTTTGCAGGGTATGTTTGAGCCCGTCAAGCTTGCTAACAACTAGGTTTTGAAAAATCAGCCTCTCATGTCTCAAAAATGGGGCTTACACTTTGAAATTATTGAGCCATGCTGCTGAGAGAGAGAGACAGAAAACAGAAAGACAGACAGGCCGACAAAGAAGAAAAGACAGAAAGAAACATTTTCAGGACAAGCAAACTCAATTTTGCAACACTGTGGTCTCAAGTAAGGCAGCAAAATTGAAGTGGAAGCTTTCCAGTGCTGTTGGAGCAGAGAATTCTTGTCCACAAAACTGTAATTACTGATTTTTATCAACTTGCCATTGCAGCAAGTAGTACAATATCTGTATGAGGCATTTAAGCACTTTCATCTAATCCTAGGACATCCCCGCTACAACTGATTTTAAATGTGTGACAATTTTATATACAGAAATTATATAACATTTGGCCACTGCAGGACCTTAGCAGGTATAGTTTCAAACTACTGGAGCATTCAGGTAGGAAAATATTGATTTCAAGCCCACTTGCCATAATTTTCAAACATACTAAAAATAATTTTCCTGTAAAGAATGTAGTATTTCTAGCGTGCATGCTCACATTAACAGAGATCTCCTTACCTCAGCATCCAGCTTACTCAGTAATGCAGGTAGAACAGCCTCACACCAACAAAACATGGGTGGCTGAGAGACCCTGAACTCTACTTATTTGTTGTGTGTTAACATTAATACCAATTGTTATAAAAATACAAAAAATAATCTGTAAAACCGGTAACTACTACCTCATCTAAAACCATTGCAGTAACAAATCTGTGCTTCCTTCCGCATTTGTTTAAGAAAGGGCATATTAAGAATTACAAAGTTCTTACGACACTGAATTCAGCGGTGAATTTTGATACCTGATTACACATAGGAAACTGCAGCAAGTTTGAATGTCTTTCAGGTCCTTGGTGACTGTAAATTTAGATGTTGACATACTCAGAATCATCCAGCTGACCCAGAATGCTACCTTACAAAATGCAGAAGTACATCTGTAGAATGAATGTGCTTTGCTCTGTGATGGCAAATTTATGGCGCTATATAAATGGTTAATGATTTCATAAGCTACATAAGTAAAACATAAAATAACCGTACATCATGGAATACTCAAACTATAGATGACACAATTCAAAACAAAATCTAAAAATGGATTGGTATGAGGTTATAGTTTTCAATGTTTGGATTTATGAAAGTGCATCTTTATTTTACACGTTACCTGCCTATACGGTGCCCTGGATGTCTCTGAGAAATTTTTATTTAATGCACCAGTGAGGAATCCTAAGTTATAAGCCAGAATACCTCACGTCTAAAGGATTAGAACTACCATTAATTTAATATTGAATCTCAAATATAGAGCAAATAGCTCCTAAAAAAGTGTACAAATCCCTTAACATCTAAAGAGGCTTCTAACCAATACGAATGGAATATTGAATTTCAAACTGAGTAAGAAAAAATTAATTTGTAGTCTTGCTATAAAGATAGAGCAGTTGCAGAAATCCCAGGAGACTTCAGACCAGATATTCAGCTGTTATGAAGTGATGTAGTTTTATATGTGCAGTATGTTGTCCACTATGGAAATTTTCTAACACAAAGAATGATAGGGCTCAACCCACCGTGATATGAATAATTCAGTGCATAAATCTGAAGGAGCTTCTGCTCTGAAGGAAAGGCAAATTAGGCTTGTATTACTTCTTGCTTTTCGTATGAGTAAGACTATTAGGTATGTAAATGTGTGAATTTAAGATCTTGTAACTCTTTGAATACTCACTTCTGTGCCAGCAGAATAAGGAATCAGATTTTTGGCTTAAATCCATGCTGATCTGGTTTGATATTGTTATATCTGGATATAACACAGACAAGTGTATAACCCACACATTTTGTTTAAAATGGGAGGAGGTGGGCCAAATTCTGCCCCCCCCAAAGGATCTGGCTGGTGCTGAGGCATATGAATCCTGTACATTGACTTTCCTATTCTCTAACTTGATGACTTTAAGTCTTACTCACCCCAGCCTATTATCCTACCTCCTAGTAATGTGCAGTGATGTGTTCACAGTATGTGAATCTACCCGAAGGTCTCTATAGAAATTATATGGGTTTGCCTTTTTTATTCTTGCACAGAACATAAGTGGGGACACCTCTTTGACAGCGGTGCAATGTGCAGGATCCAGTGAGACACAGCAACTTGATGCTTAGATGGTAATTGAAAACATGAAGATAGAGGACCCAGATCATCCGTTCAACTTCAGTGGAGGTAGGCGGCTAACATCATCTGACGATTCACTTCACAGATTTTTAATAGAGCAGTCTATTACACAGCTACCTCTTATAAAGTATTTATCTCTCTGCTATTACAGTAATGTCTCAGTGCTTCTGGAGTGTTAAAAACATATTTACCCTCATAAACTGGTAAAGGAAGAAAGCACTCACTTTACAGATAGAGACACAGCGTACAAGTACACTTGACACCCACAGCACCAAAGGAGTTCAGGCACCTGCAGTTTTGTAAGTACCAAGTCCTTTGGAGCATCTGTGCCTAAATTCCAAGGAGAAGTCGCACAGGAGACCTGGAGGCTGAGGGAGCAAGGGAGGAGAAAGGACTGGCCCTGGTTGTCCCGAGTTTCAGATGCCCATACGTCAATTATTTACCCGGTCTGCTTCTGTTTCTGCTTTATTCCAGCAAGCAAAATTCCTAGGAATACCTGATCTCCTGTGCCAGGTCCAGCGAAGTGCCTGGATAGCCCAGTATCTCCTTTTTAACAAGAAAGGCATGTAAAGAAGGGTCCTGTCACTACTGTATATTCCCAAATTCTGGCAGTCGGTCCTTTAGGATCACGCTACGATTGTGTTTAATAGCTGCTTGCAGAGCTTTCTTCTGTGACTCTGCCTGGCTCCTTTTCAAACTTCTTCAGACTTTTGGCTTCCCAATATCCTGCAACTGTGAGGTCAGTAGTTTAACTGCAAGCTCTGTGAAAAATATACTTTTGTTTTAAACTGGCAGCACCACGAGTACATTGGGTGCACTCTGTTTCTTGTATAAAAAGAAAAAAGTGGACAGTTGTTCTCTCTTCACCTCCACTGTATTTTGGGTTTTTTTCACAACTAAAACATTCAGACTGCTCTGATTCTAACGATTTTGGAAAAATACGAAAAAATTTAGCTGGTAGTGGCATTTTGGGTAGAACTGTTTCTAAAGATACGATTAAAAAAAGTGAAGTTAATAGGATCTACAGAAAACCTGCAATTTATACGGTATACTTTGATCATATAGAAAACAGACTCTAAAACTAGAATTCTTCTGCAGTTTCTTCTAACAGAGCAGGTCTTTGTTCTTCATTAAATAAGCCTCATGACACCTCCATAAGTTAAACAATATTCATATTTTGTAGACTTGCCAAGAAGTCCTAAAGCAAAACCCCATTAAAGAAAGCATTTCTATTGGGAAAGCTCTTGCACACATGGTTAGTTAATGAAGCGAAAATGGCTAGTTGTGTGCAGCTAAGCATATGCTTGCTTCTGTCCTGAACTGGGGCCTTCCCAGTGATACAACTACCGCTGAGACTCAGTATTGCAGTAAACGGAAGCCCATTACCTCTTGCCAAGTTACTGGAGTTGGAATTTCAAATGAACCTACTGGAATTTGATATCCAAGTCCTACTGAATTTTAATGTTCCATTCCTTTAGCAACTTTTCAAAACCCAACCTTAAGCAAACAGTTGACCCTATGCTTTCACAAAATGGACTAAAGCTTGCTAGCATGGTCTTCCTGCATAAAATGTCCCTTGGATAAAGCTTGATACAAGTCAGAGGCCATACACAGTAACTTTTGGTAACTTTAGCAAATACAGACTTTAAATGGCAACCCCTCTAGAAACCAACAAACGTCAGTGGTCTTGCTAGTCAGTAACAAGGAAGATATTGTTCCATTGCGTGGCGTGTGCATCAGTCATTGTAGCAGCTTCCAAACTACGCAAGTGCTTCGGAAGAGAGAGTTGGCAGCTATCTTATGTTTCCTCATCTGCCGGTCTCACATTGCATCCATAAATAAGACACTAATAAAGCAGTACACATGCTGGGAAAAATAATCCTACAGAACAGGACCAAATATATACTATTGATCTGTATAGCTGAGATCTGGCAAGACCCCAACCTTCTTGTTCTCCTTACAGATTCAAGAGAGCAGCCACAGGTTCAAAACAATTTCCGATAGGAAGACACAGAGGCCATAAAGTCTGAGACTCCTTCAAAAGTGACTGAAACAAAGCTTTTCACCTCGTTAGATTTATAGCTTGGAAAGCTGTTACAAAATTCCTTTCTCTCCAAGAAATTAGACATCATCTTTTAACTTTTAGATTGATCCATAGGGAGAATCTACATTGTCTAAATGTTCTGCCTGAGCTCGAATGCTATGCTTAAAACATGATGTGAACCAGTGGATTTATAGTTGTGACAAGTGCCCATTAAAAAAGGCCCTATGAAATTTTGCATATACGAGCTAGATGGGAAAGAAATCCCCAGACTTCTCCGAGCTGCTCCAGCATTCCTTGCTAGCAAATGCTCTCACGTACCCCGACATGGAGTCAGGATGCTAGACCCAAAACATTTTAAATGAAGGCATGGTATTTGCAACACGTGGGCCTATTTGGCATCCCAGGTTCCATTTGTGCATTTTCTCAGACTCCAAAGGAAAGGGCTCTCTGTTATGCTGCGTTGTGATCCTCAGTCCCAATCTGCCTCCCTCTCTGTGTTGTCACTGCACCGCATGAGCAGCCCGGACGTGAAGCTGAAGGGAAATACGTGCCTATTAACAGGCATGCAGAAGCCAGGCTGCACTTTGGACATATGGAACCTATTAGCTTTTAAATCTCCCCTAGAGACTCCGTATTTGTGATGCCACAAAGAAAACCCGTGTGCTTGGACATATTGAGTGAAATTAAGACTATATCAAATGTGTTTACACAGTGGTGGAAGACAAGCAGTTGAGAGAAAGGTTTAGTTGAAAGTTTATTGCTCTGACAACTATCACCAACTTTTTTGTACAGAAAAGTAGTTTTTTATCATTATGATTAATACTTTTGCTCGGCATTTTAACCAAAAGGTTTAAGCAGAGGGCATTTATTTTGTATGGCATTTAAACAAGATTCTGAGCAATGCTGGAGGATGGATGGCCAGAAGGTAAAATAATGTTGCCCAGTATAACCCTTTAATAACTCAAACCTAAGAGTTCGTTGTCTGAGGCACAGTGGCTCACTAACCTCCAATAAATATCTTGGGATACTACAACATGTGTCTTACTATTACAGAGCAACACCAAGAGGGATCTGCTAAACCCATTTACTAATTTGCCTTCCTCTTGGTATGTATGAAGGGACCAGAGTGGAAACTGGTGCCAGGCAAGACCTGCACCCATACGTGTTGATATTTCAGTTTTGTTTTCTCATTTAATAAAATAATAGCTGCACTCGGTATATAATTGTGACACTTGAGCTCCTTTTGCACCAGTCTTGTGTTTCTCTCCCATGCCACATACCATGTGGAAAATCCTAGGGTACAGATAACCCCTCAGAAGACCTCCCTTTTAAGCCCCAGCTTTGATCTACACATTGCTTCTAAGCTTCTCATGAATGCTCTTCTCTGCTGCAGCCTCTTGGTGGCAATAGCATAAGGCAACATGTCTGAAAGTGTACCAAAGCTACATCTTCCTATGTTTTGTGGCAGGTAGAACTCCCCACTGGCAGGCCTGGAGAGGAGGCAGTGTTAAAAGTCTAACTCCTTAAGCTTTACCCCAATGACATATTCTTTTAGTTTTCTCAAACTTCCTTCTTCCAAATATACAAGCTCTGATGTTTGTAAGAAATGAGATCTTTGAGGGGAAAAAAAAAATTAGTGGATCCTCATGAATTCTGAAGACTTATTAATTATGCAGTTGATTAACACCCTTTGGGTGAGTCCAAAGAAACTCAAGTTTTCTGTTTTTTTACTAGGCCCTCTTTCCTTCTACTCCCACCTTCTCTTCACTGGCACCTGCACCTGGCTTTAACCATACATGCACTATTGCAAAGGAGTTCCTCTGAGTGTGGCTGAGGGAATCCCAAGTCCTCGCCCACACATCCTGGGCAGTTGTGCCAGATGAGGACCAGTGTCCAAGTCAGAACAAGCAATCATTTTGCTTACTGAAGTGCAAGCCCTCAGCCCATGTAGGAGAGTAACACCAGCACTAAATGCTAACACACAACTGTGCTGACAAAGTGTGTATTCAGCCACTGGAGCACACTCAGTAATATTTTGGGACTGGATTGTTAGTTCCAGTGACCTCTGGCTGAGAGATTGAAGAGCCATCTAAGATGCTGCAGCAATTACTGAAGCTCATGTATGTCATGAAGCAGCAACTACCTTCTCCCCTTTAATGATGGATGTAATTATACCTAAAACTACAATAACATGCCCTGCCAGTCTAAAAGAACCTGAGACTCCCCCTACCCTTACCAAAATATTCCAGTTGCCAGACCTGATCATTTCCCCCTGCTATCCCCCGCAGCAATTGCCAGCACCAGCTGAGCGTGGTGTGTGGGGCAGGGCTGAGATGTGTAAGAGCAGGGCTGAGAAGGACCTTTTATTTGACAAGTGGTCTTCGCCTGGGAAATAATTTTGCAGGACAGTTAAGAGTTTAAATCTGTTGCCAGTTAACTCATCTCCTACACCATTTAGCTTGTGGTTGTACAGGCACATTCATGATTTTTTTTTCCTGCAACTTTGAAGAAAAGTGCATTCGTGGAAGGTAGCAACTTACGGACTTAAACTCCTCACAGAGTTTACCAGCCTATTTCAGGTGTGACATTTACACTTAGTTGAAACAGTGAATTGCTATTGATCAGGAAGCATTATCAGCTTTCCCAAAGTGAAATGAACATTCTGGCAGTCCGTTTTTACCTCTGTATTCTGGGGTATTACATACAGACATATAAATGGACTGCAAATTGTAAAAAGATGCTTAACAGAAAATATAAGCTGTATTTTTTTTATTTCTTTTCTAGCAAGACACTAAGTTCATCAGCTGGTTAGGATTTAGCAGCTGAGACATTTTTATTGGCATGTCTCTACTGACTTAGAATTTATTTTCATTTTATTTGATTAAACTGCATGCAGGGAATACTTTGTGCTTAGTAAAGATAAAACGATATTTAAAACTTACCATCTTTTTTCTTGTTTTGCTAGCATCATTTAGGTTTTAAAAGCAGAAAACATGAAAAACAATTTACTTTTGATTGCACTGGCTTCTGCATGTGTATGAGGACACCAAAGTAAAGCTAACTAGTTTCAATTTGGTATACTGACAAATTGGCACAATTTCTAGTTAGCATATTGCACATGGAAATCCAGGCATCCATAAAACCTTCCATAGTTTTATAATGATCAGTGAAATTATTTAAGTTATTGACAATTAAATTATTTGAAATTACTTTAATAGCCTTTTTCCCAACAGCTCACCTATTTATAGAAACATGGATTGTCACACTCTTTAGGTAATAAAGAACAATATTTTCCCCAAGACCAGGCTTGAACCTTCCTTTTGGGAGCAATGGGAGTGTTTCGTTGTGTACTGTTCTCCAGCAAGGAGTGGGCAGCAAAAGAAACCCCAGGTTTAAAGTGACTGGACCCACCAGTCAGCAAGAAAATCAGCTGTGATACTCTAAATAACAATTTACCTTCATGTGGCAGAGGTTTGGTCAGCCTCTTCCTTTTGGTGCATTGTGTCATTACTGACTTCAGTTCATCTCTGCTAGGCACTAAAGATGGGGTTTCGGCTCCCCATCTTTCAATCAGCTCTCAGATGGCTGAATTCGTTTTGCATCATACCCAGATATGATCTGCAATGTGCCGAAAACTTCTGGTTATTCACACCACCTCTTAATAGCAAAGTCAAGGGCAACACACCCTTTCAGGGTGAAGTTTTGACATAGAAGAAACCCACTGTTACAGTACAAGGACTTGTCAGGATTCTTCATTACTCTGCATTTGCATCATCCTCTATGGCCACGGATTATTTTTGGCCAGACAGGACTGTAATGGTCACAACTATATGTCACCATCCAAGGCATCCCGCCTAATAATTCCTATTCCAAGCTCAGGTTGAGAAAGACCTCTTTAAAAAACGTACCTGATCTTGATTTAAAGATGGCAAATGGTATAAAAACCTGTCCCCTTCCCTTTGCAAGTTGTTCCAGTTCACAGTGACCCATATTGTTTTAAAATTTATGTTGTGAGCAGAATTTTTCTCTCTCAGTTCTAGACACCTACGCCTGAGCTAGACTCTTTTTATAGACAGTGGAAAAAAATAGGCATTGCCAAAGCACAGTTCAGCTGACCTATTTTAGATCAGCTGAAGAGTGACCTAGACAAGTCACTTCTTTTTCTCCTGTTGGCTAAAAGGAGGTCTAGTTCAGGTATATGTACCAGAGGTATATTTGCCAGAGATATATTATCTCTATACCTGAACTCCAAGATATATAGACTCAAGTATATTTCTGCACTGTAGAAATCTACATCTGGAAAGGTGAATCTCCCCCTTACTTTTACCTGGACCCTAATTTTTCCATAATTTTATTTAAAGAAAAGTATTTTTGTTTCAGACCACAACCAACTTATGTCGTCATGCCCTCTCCGATGAGCTAAATCAAAGGAATTTCTAAATCTCCCAGAATAATGCAGATTTTCAAGCCTTGAAGTCACTCTGTCATTGCTTATGAAGCCCTCTCTGTTTTTTCAGCATTTTGGGGGATGATGGACAGCTATATGTGATGGCGCCTTGCAAGCCTGATCCTAGCCCTGTCGTGTATTTGGGTACAGAGGCACTAGCAATGGCCCTGGAAGGACATATAGACACCTTACTGTGGTGCTGTGCCTAAGCTAATTAGTCAGGTGACTCAGCCAATTAGTTCAGGAAAATTGTCATACTGCTGTGACCATATTCATTCACAAGTGACTTTGTTATCTCTGCATTGCCTTGCATTGCACAGCTTAGACACGAGTGCAGCTGGATTTAGAAAAATGTCATTCTGATTTGGACGTCTATCACGAAGGAGCAGGACAGCAATGAATTTAGCTTGATATACTAAACGATGAAAAAAAGGAAAACGGCAATAGGGAAACAAAATACCAGACATTTAATAAACCTTATAATGGATATATTTCAATTTGGAGTGTTCCTTAAATATCCAGCGAGGAAAAACAACTTAGTAGCTATAGTCCAAATACTACCTGTAGTCATATTACCTGGAATACATTTTATGTAGCAAAACTTCCAAATAACTAAATCTGGAAACCTATCAATATCAATAAAATTGTTCGCAACTACATGATCTGTGTTTATGCAGCAGCTGGTATTTCAGCCCTGTACAATAATTTACTTATTTGCCTTAAGCAAAAGGAATCACATACACAGTTAAGGTTCACGAGAATGCTAAGGTAAATGCGTCTGGCATTGCTGAGTGTGGTTTTTATATATATTGCTCTTAACATTAGAGGGAGCAAATTCACACCCTGGTAAACTTGATGAGTAGGGAATTTGCAGCTCTCCAAACAGCACACATGCCACTAGCAGATGAAATTACATGGAGGGTTGCAGCTGCTGCTTCATTAGCAGGATGATAAATCTCAGGGGAATGTTTGCTCCCTGTATGACAAAACAGCAGAGGCGGTGCGGTGGCTGGGGCGGAAAGCTGGTCCATTCTGTTAGCACTTAAGTCACCGCTGTCTTCTCAAACTCCCCCTAATGCTTCAATCCTGATGCCTGACCTGGAGCCTCACAAACTGCGCTGGAGAGCCGAGGGGAAAAAGGGAAAAGCTGCAGTACGTTCGAAGCAGCTCATTTTGAGCTGAGTCTAAAGGACTGGCAGAATTGGACTAACAAGATTCTTTTTTTTCCCTAAGCTCAACACACCTTACCTTTACATACTTATTTTATTGTGCTACTAAGAGAGAGAAATGAGTGCTCCAGATCTCCTACCCAAATTAGCTCAAACTCAGTGAGTGCTTAGATCTCATCCTGCAGAGGCCTGGCAGCTACAGAAAAGAGAGGATGGGAAAACGCTCGGAAGTGTTTCACTGCAATATTTATACTTGAGTCTCTCTCAGTATTTCTTCTTCCGATTGATATATTTTGCTATGCATTAACAATATGGGTTTTCCCTTGCCTTATTTCTTTAGAAACCCTATTACCTATACAATCATTTCCCTCCTTTTTAACTTTTCCAGACCAGTCTTTTAGTCATTGGACAAGATTTGCATTCCGACTCCACAGAATGAATGGCATTTCCTTGTGAAGAAACTTTGCCTCATCATAATGAGGATGCCCTTGTCAGCACAATTCATTCTTATTGACAACCTGAAACAAGAGGGTACAGAGAGAGACAGCTGAGCTTTGTAGCAGGCTGAAAGTCTAATAATTAGTGGCCCCTGCGTTCAGTCGTTTCTCAGGAACCATTGCGCTATAACAGCTTAGATGCCTGCATGGGAAGAAATCAGTCTAGTCTCATTGTCTGACTGAGTTTCAATGGGAAAAACAATTTAGGGTAGGGCTTAAATGATTTCAGAGGGACCTTAACTAGTATCTTAATCGTTTCATGCTTGATATCTGGAATTCTTTAGGAAAACAACTCAGATAAGTAGAATTTTTCTGTTTTGAGAAGTCACCAAGGCCATAAAATGGACTCTGTACCATTGAATTTTTTCCTATTATGTCTAATTGAATGGTTTCTCTTCTTGTTTTATGACCTCCAGCTTCTTCAAGGTCAAAGATAGATAAACTGTTTGTCAACATGGGATTAGTGCAAGTGTGGCTGAAAGCTAGAGCTAACACTCATCCTATTACTTTTCTCAAAGGTACAACACATTACAGGCTTATTCTTTTTTTCCAGCCACCAGCAATAAAGAAATATGTAACACTGGCAGAAGCAGTCACTCATTTTTATATCTGTAGAACAGGGAGACAACATAATATATAGCATCATATACATGTCCTCCTGCCGAGGATAATCCTGGCTTGCTCCCATACAAATCGATGTGAACGTTATGCTGATAGGGTAGCCCTTTTCAGAGCTTAACTAATCTAGAGATGGAGGGAGAGCTGAGTGAGCAGCTTACAACTCATAATTTATCTGACAAACAGCAACTCTCTTTCCATTCCTGGTACCCTGCACCCTGGTTGGGGTAAGGGGCAACCTGTATTGCAAATATGAACCAGAAATGGAGTCCCTCCGTTGCTCTGCTTTCTCCACAGAAGGGGAAGGAAGGACTAATACTAAATGAGCAAAACAAGAGGTCAACAGCTTGGCTCTTCTATCCACTTAGTAGTACATGGAGCCAAAGCTCCATGTCATTATTGTCATCAGCTGATGACATCATCAGCCTGACCCCGTATTTTGGCAACCCACAGTAAGCTCTAAGAGAAGAAGTACCTACTTTCACTCTTGTCTTTGCATTGGTGTGTAAGCCAAACCACATCCTTTAGTCCCTTCTTACATTTTGATGAGGTGCTAAGATGTTTCATTTCACAGCTATGCAACATCCAAACCAGAATTTAAACCAGCATGGCAAGCTGGCCGTGTTAGAAGCTCTCTAATAATGCAAGAAAACACCTAATGGAATAGCAGCCTTACTTGTCCTCAGTGATGTCAATGGAAATTTTGACTGCGAGAGAACGAAACTAGGTAACTTACAAACCTACGGATCACAAATGATTTTTAAAACTCTGAGTTGTTGTTAAAACTGGCGTGCTTCCTTGACCCTAGGGCATGAGCTAAGACAACTGGGAGGGGGGGGGGGCATGGAGCTGCTAATAGCTGCCACTTCTTGAAAATGAGTGAGTGACAAATCCATGAGGCAAGCTGAGGTAATGCCAGACAGCTGCAAGGGATCACTTCATGAATAGCGTAATTTCATCCCTCTGCATGCAGAGTTAAAATGCTTCTAATTGTTACTGCACAGATGGGACCAAGATCCTCTGTGGTTGGTTTGCTGCTCCCTGGAGAGGCAGAGCTCCATTAGAGAGGGATGTAAGCCTAATAAAAAAAGAATTGATGGCTATTAAAAGAAAATATGTTTTTTTCCTTTCCTTATATTGTAATCTCCCAACTGACAGGTTAGGTAGCAAAAAATTTAGGGTAATGAAGAAACATTTACCAGAAATGTGCTGCAGTATTTCTAAGGACACCAGCAGGTGCTGCTGAATAATTAATTTTTAATGTATTCATTCTATTTTACTGCTAACATTGACAGCCATTAGCAACATAAATAATAGTAGATTCTCTTTCGTGGACCAATCTCTTGTCAATGTTCATTTTAAAAAGAGCAGGACAAAATATTCTCCATAGAAAGAGGAAATGCATATATTTCATATTCAAATGTAAATACATATACACACACACACACACACACACACACCCATGCATACACAGTGTTTTTTTCAGGGAATGATCTTGCACTGTCAGAGAAAATCAGACTAGATAGCTTAACACCTCTTTGCCCTCTCTGACCTCTGATTTTAGTTTGCATTTAAAAGGCGTATCTTCCAATTTGCCATCTCTTGAGATAAAGGATTGTGACAGGTATTGTACAGCACAGATTAACATGCTAAGCAAGTTTGTTGAAGCAAAATTATTAAAGATCTTTAGAGAAAATAAGTGTGTGAGATAGCTCTGTCAATACGTCAATCCCTATCAGTACATGTACAATAACACAGAGTAGTTAAACTAGAAAATCAGCCGGTGAATATTAGGTTATTTACTGAAGTCAGGAAAGCAATCATGATTTGTTCCACTGATAAATCATGGATATTTTTCCTTCCAGTTAACTGAAGTCCACTATAAACAAAGGGGATAAATATGATGCCACAGTAGCACGCAGTGATCTATCTCTCAGCAGTGGTTCTACTTGAAACCAACGTCATCCCCCTTGATTACTGCACCTTATTAGCATGCTAGGGGGTGCAAGAATTTATCCTAAAGCCTCCGAGGATGTTTCAGCACAAGATGAAAGGGAGAAGTGCAAATACCCATGTTACCCATGTGACATAAGGGATGTTTGTTGTTTGACTCTGATGGGTACAGACACGCATTTTGAGGTTCTCGTGGAGGTGTGCTCAAGACACTGAGGTCTATTTCAGGCCATTTTGTTGTATCTGGCTTCATATAGAAAGTGGAGAAAGCCAGCAGAGTCGTTTGTGCAACCATCATTCACTCAGCTAACCCAGACTGTGTTTGACGGAGGTCCTAAAGCTGGCAAGTCTCCTCTGGGTTTTCAAACGAAAAGTTTTGGGCATCTGCACAAGCAGATGAAAGGGTAATGCTTCTGCACGTCACAGTCTTTCCACTTGCCTGCTGGGTGCCACTTCAAAAACAGCATTTTGCTGTTGTCTGAGAACATGCTTGGTGGAAAGCCATGGTGCAGAGCAGGTGCATAATGTGTCACTGGGCTGTCTGAAGCTTGACAAGAGACTATAACATTTCCTCCAGAGCAGCTACAGTCTCCTGGATTCGAATCTGTCTAAGCTTCTATAAATGTGCATTTGAGCATTTCATGAGTGCATATTTACTCGATGGAGCACAAGATCACAAGCTGTCCAGGTCTAGCCTTTGACTATGAATGTAGAGTTTGACTAAACGTAGACCTTTTTCACATGGATCTTTGCTTAGGAAAAGAAGTAACTATTATTAATGACAGCTAAACCACAGAAAGAGTCCTTTCTAACAAACTTATTTGCAATTTTCTGAATTCTTCAATTCAAAATGGAGACTAGGATTATCACGATAGTAGCAGCGATGTGAATTTGGAGCAGTTCAGCTCCCCGCTAGGCTAGCAACACCAGGACCTGAATTTGCCTTGCTGTCCCTGCCCTGACAGGAAATACATGAAATGGCCTATAGCGCAGAGAAGAACAAAGGCTTTTAGGACAGTCCAATAAATTTGACCTTTATCTTATCCAAGCCTCCAGTCCTTCTCAAAGCCCCTGTTTTGTACATCCAAAGGCACTAGTTTGGCCTGTAATGGAAGAATACAGTTCCAGAGCCACTCCAGATGTGAGCACTGTCAGTGTTTGAGATCTCTCTTTCTCCTCGTCTCCTATACAAGATCCATGGGTATGTCAGCTGTCTGCTGGGATCCAGTTAGCAACTATCTGACTAATTCTTTCTTATGGCTCTTAAGCATTTTGAGAGAACTTGCCAGGGGTGTTTTGCTGGTGTGATTAAGTGTATCTCCTAGCATTACTTTCTGCTTTCTTCCAAGAGAAAGCACAACATGAAATGTTTGGCTTCAATTGAGAAAAATCCTGTGAGTTGAAATAAAACATATTTACACAAACCCCTTGGGAAGCCACCAGCTTTCATGAATTCTTGGTGTCAGTAAACTCTGGAGAAACAAAAGCATGTAGCACATTCTCTTAAATGTATTGGAAGAAAGGCATTTCTTCTTTTATTACAAAGGCTGAGCATCTCCTAAATTACACGTACCAAGGCCTCACAATAAATGCACCAGGATATTTCAAACAAGCCTGCAAAAGACTACAAGACAGAGCACTGCAAGCCCTTGCACCATAAACTACCAGACAAGAACTCAAAAAAGCTACCAGGGAACATTAGAAAAGAGGAAGGAAGTTATGTTCAGACCCAACTGAAATGGTCAACTTTACAACATTCAGGGGAAAACACTCCCACTGAAGAGCTACAGATTAATATTTATTGTTCACATCAACAGTGCTGCAAAATTAAAAGGGCTATTAATCAAACTTCAAAGGACATTCATGCAGTCTTCTGGTAATAATGCTGTCAAAGGAGTGCAAAGTTCTTCCAAAGCAAAGTGCTACCATGTTTAAAATTGTTTAAAATGCTCTTTGTGACGCTGGTGGCCCATCTCCCCCTCCAGCCTAAGAGAGAATGAAGAAATCCAGAAAGTGATATGCAGAGACCTTCCCCCTAGACTTTTAAGGTGATTTTGAAAGCAGGGGTCATACTAGTGATGGTCTGCATGCCAGAAACAACTCCCACGGCAGATTTCCAGAAGCTATAGCAGCTGCATCTCCCGTGGAGAATGAAAACAGGAAAATACAAAATCTGCAGGGAGGTTCATTTTTGGTTTTGTATAGGCGAACACGTATACAGGAATAGGGGTTCCCGCACAGGGAACAGGCAGGCCTGGCAAACTGAGGCATTCAATGAGCATGTGCTGCTGTTTATACCCCAGATGCCTCTTGCCAAAAATTTGTCCCAGAAGGAGCAGGCAGGCTTTGTGGAAAAGTGAAACAGCACGGAGAAGGGCAGAGGGAGTAAGATGACTGAGATGAAAATGAAGCTCTGGAAACAGGGCTCGTGGGTCTGATAAACTTCTGCAGTTTTAAGATACAGGCTGCATATGAAGACGTTAATCCATTGCCACCTGTGCCAGACCACACAGACAAATAAGTGACTCAATAAAGATGAGTTAGCCGGAGAACAAGTCGCTGTGCACATCGGCGCAGCTAGGAGTCAAATCAAGGCCCAAGTCCCCAAAAAGGGCAGCCGCCTTCTCAGACATCTTCCTGCCTCAAACTAATCAGTGGTGGGAGCATCTTAAACATATCGGGGAGACCTTTGGTCTCCTGTAGCTGTGTGTTCAGTGCTTTAAAAGAGAGTAGCTTCAAAACAGTAAGACCATGTGACAGAGAGGGAAAAACAATTAATCAGATTAAAAAATTCCCTTTTTGATGCTTTCCTTACTGATAAGGCAGGGACTTCAAGGATCACCTCCTCCAAGCTCAGGAGTGATGCATCCCAACAAAGAGGAAGTCAGGCAAAAACGCCAGGAGGCCTGCATGGATGAACAAGGAGGAGCTCCCGGACAAACTCAAACACAAAAAGGAAGCCTACAGAGGGTGGAAGCAAGGACAGGTAGCCTGGGAGGAATACAGAGGAATTGTCCAAGCAGGCAGGGATCAGGTTAGGAAAGCTAAAGCCCTGATAGAATTAAATCTGGCCAGGGACGTCAAGGCAACAAGAAAAGATTCTATAGGTACGTCGGGGATAAAACGAAGACGAGGGAAAATGTGGGCCCTCTCCGGAATGAAACGGGAGGCCTGGTTACCCGGGATACGGAGAAGGCGGAGGTACTCGATGACTTTTTTGCCTCGGTCTTCACCGGCAAGTGCTCGAGCCTCACCGTCCAAGCCGCAGAAGGCAAAGGCGGGGACTGGGGGAATGAAGAGCCACCCACTGTGGAAGAACATCAGGTGTGAGACCATCTAAGGCACCTGGAGGTGCACAAGTCCATGGGACCCAATGAGATCCATCCGCGGGTCCTGAAGGAACTGGCGGATGAGGTTGCTAAGCCAGTATCCACCGTATTTGAGAAGTCGTGGCAGTCCGGTGAAGTTCGCACTGACTGGAAAAGGGGAAGCATAACCCCCATTTTTAGAAAGGGGAAAAAGGAAGACCCGGGGAACTACAGGCCAGTCAGTCTTACCCCTGTGCCTGGCAAGATCATGGAACAGATCCTCCTGGAAGCTATGCTAAGGCCCATGGAGGACAGGGAGGGGATTCAGGACAGCCAGCATGGCTTCACCAAGGGCAAGTCCTGCCTGACCAACCTAGTGGCCTTCTGTGATGGAGTGACTACATCAGTGGACACGGGAAGGGCTACAGGTGTCGTCTCTCTGGACCTCTGTAAGGCCTTTGACACGGTCCCCCACAACATCCTTCTCTCTAAGCTGGAGAGGTATGGATTTGATGGGTGGGCTGTCCGGTGGGTGAGGAATTGGTTGGATGGTCGCATCCAGAGGGTAGTGGTCAACGGCTCAATGTCCAGATGGAGACTGGTGACGAGTGGCGTCCCACAGGGGTCCATATTGGGTCCGGTACTGTTGAATGTCTTCATCAATGACATAGACAGTGGGATGGAGTGCACCCTCAGCAAGTTTGCAGATGACACCAAGCTGAGTGGTGCGGTCGACACGCCAGAGGGACGGGATGCCATCCAGAGGGACCCGGACAAACTGGAGAAGTGGGCCCGTGTGAACCCCATTAGGTTCAACAAGGTCAAGTACGAGGTCCTGCACCTTGGGTCAGGGGCAGCCCCTGGTATCAATACAGGCTGGGGGGTGAAGGGATTGAGAGCAGCCCTGCCAAGTAGGACTTGGGGGTCCTGGTGGATGAAAAGCTGGACATGAGCCGGCAATGTGTGCTCGCAGCCCAGAAGGCCACTCATATCCTGGGCTGCATCAAAAGCAGCGTGGCCAGCCGGTCAAGGGAGGCGATTCTGCCCCCTCTACTCTGCTCTGGTGAGACCCCAGCTGGAGTACTGCGTCCAGCTCTGGAGCCCTCAGCATAAGAAAGACACGGACCTGTTGGAGCGGGTCCAGAAGAGGGCCACGAAAATGCTCAGGGGGATGGAACACTTCTCCCATGAAGAGAGGCTGAGAGAGTTGGGGTTGTTCAACCTGGAGAAGAGAAGGCTTTGGGGAGACCTTCTTGCAGCCTATCAGTACTTCAAGGGGGCTCATAAAAAAGTTGGCGGCAAACTTTTTAGCAGGGCCTGTTGCGACAGGACAAGGGGGAATGGCTTTAAACTAAAGGGGGGTAGGTTTAGACTGGATAGAAGGAAGAGATTTTTTGTGCTGAGGGTGGTGAAACAGTGGGACAGGTTGCCCAGAGAGGTGGTGGATGCCCCATCCCTGGATACATTCGAGGTCAGGTTGGACGGGGCTCTGAGCAGCCTGGTCTAGCTGAAGATGTCCCTGTCCACGGCAGGGGGGTTGGACTAGATGACCTTTAGAGGTCCCTTCCAACCCAAACTATTCTATGATTCTATGACTATTTGTGTTGCTTCACAATCCTGGTGAAATGGCTGCATGACGTTTGTCAGAATTGCTTCAACTGAGCTACAGATGAACTCAACAAACACTTTTAGCCAAGAAAGACTTTCATTTGGAGGAATGGGCACGGATGGAAGAGAAAAAGGAGTGAGAGATTCAATGCTTCCGTTTTCAGACTTCTTGACAAAGGATTTTGTTTCACAATTTGCCTAAGTTTAGTCTTTGAAGGATCTCAGTAATGATAATTAAACAAAATACCAGGAAATAGAACAAAAATATTTTGATCAACTAAAACCAATATTATTTAAAATTATTGTTTTTCTTTTATCAAGAAAATAATATAACCCCAAGTGGAGGAAGAGACTGGGGTAGAGTTGGGGGGGAGTTGGCTTTATTTAGGGTCCATAGACAAAGCAAAAACTCAGTACTTCATGCTTTCTTACTCTCAGTGTATTGGCATTTTTAGGATACAAAATTCTAGTGTCCCGCCCTTCTTCTATGCAGAGCATACTAACAGAGCCCTCAGATCTGCTCTCTTGTAAAACAGAACTGAGTTTTAACATCAGACATAATCCTAAAATTCACAGGCAGGGCTTTCTTCCCATTTTATAATCTCAAATGGAAACATATAAATGGAGTAGAAGGGCAAGAAAAATTAAAACAGCTGTGAAACAATGGTAGAGAAGGAGCCAGTACAGTTAGAAAGGTCCCGTAGCCATGTTATTTGAAAAACTCATCCAGGATGCTGCCTCCAATTTATGTTTATCTTCCAAGACAGATTTTAACAATGTTTACTTATATAACTGTCCTCCCTTAGGGCTCCAGCTGATTTGTTTGAGGCCAAGGTTCACCGAGCATTAGATAGACCCAGATAATAAGAAGGAAAGATAAATTGAGCCTAATGATAAATTGGGGATGACACATGTTGAAAACCTCTGCTGCTGCTGCCGCTGCCTGCCTCCTTGCAGCCTCCTCTGGGCAGGCACGCCACCCGACCCAGGATATCATATATGAGACGTAAAGATGTGACGGCGTAACAAATTCCCCTTTCATCAGAGCAGGACTGTCAGTCCGGGGTAAGCTCTGACAAGAAAACCTGCTGCCACCAGCCCCAAACTCCTCTGCTTCATGTACCAGGCCATTAGCAAGGGATTTTCTGTGTGCAGCATTGATGACTTTATTCACCTTGTGCCGCATGTGACAAATGTTTCCTAAAGACAAGAAAGGGTAAGTGCGGAAACAAAAAGGCTTGCAGAGAACGGCACAACACTGGGCAGGGTATTACACAGTCGTCACTGAAGCAAGAGGCACTGCAGGTTTATGAAATCCGTCAGTCCTGATCTCATTTAAAGAGAGCCTTAGCAAAAGCCCAGTGAAGGAATCAGGAGGTTTTCTGTTATCTTTAGAGTGCTGTATCAGTCTCTCCAGAGGATTTAGATGAAAGCAGGTGAACGAGGCTGTTAAAAACCTCACCTATATAGTAGTAAAGTCAGTGCAAGCAAAGGCTATCACCCTGATCTAATGTGTGCAGCAAGGTAATGTAAGAAGGAAGAACTGACTTGTAAGTCTTAGATCAGCAGCTGAAAGAGAGTGAGCACTAATTTCAACTTTAACTTGTTTCTTTAATCATGTTTTCAGGTTCGGGATTGCCCATTAATAAAAGTGACAACAAAAAATCTTCACAGACTTTGAAGAAAACACAGTTTTTTAATCCTAAGAAGTTATTTCCCAAAGCTACTTCTAGCTTAGGGAGGCAAACTCTCCTGGCTTCCCCCATCATAACAAGATCCTCTCTGGGGGCAATTCAAAGCAATTAAAGCCCAGCTCTGACCTGCTGTTGACTATAACAGGAATTTAGGAGGTAAGCTTTTGAAAATATCCTCCTCAGACCTCATCTGGCTGGACTATGGAGTTCAATAGACTGTAAAATGGAAGGGGTGAACAGAAAATTTTGCTCATAAGGGTCCCAAAGAGGTTCTCTTATTCTTAGGGGTGGAAGGGGGGAAAAGAAAAAAAACAGATTAAAAAACTCACAGAATTGGAGGCATTATATGCAGTGCTTGCCTACTTATTTTTGGGGATTATCCTCTCCTTCAGAAGCAATAGACATTCAAATCACCTGTAAGCAGATTATTCTTCTTAAAGATTTGTATTACAACTACACCTGGGGGCTCCATCTGTGATTATAATTGACGTAGGCACTGTAAAACAGAAGCATAAAAGAACCTTAGACACACAAAAAATGTATTGTCTAAACAGACAAACCAGAGAAAGGGAGAGAGAAGAAACAACGATGAAGAGGGCAAGGTTGCACCACAGGCCAGCAAGAGAGGAGAGCAAAGGTCCTCAGCGCCAGCTCATTGCCTTGTCTAGTAGTCTATATGCTGCCTCTCTCAATGAAACCCAGGATGAACTAGTCTTGGCAAGAACATTCCCAAGAAATGCTATATTAAATAAATTACTCATATTTGTCCTAGAGCATTGTCATTAAGGCTGAAGGGTATTGGAAATCAAGTTTGGAAGACAGAGTAAGGGTAATGTAGAAGCCTTCATCAATGTGACTCAGAAAATCAATCTCAAAGGATTGTACTTTCATAGTCCAGGAAACTGGCCAAACAGTAGTCCAAATATGAAGTAGCCACACTGGGAAATAAGAAACAAAAAGGAGGGAGGAGCAGAAGGAGCCAGAGAAGCCCTCAACCCCAGTTTCTCCCGAGTGTGATAGTACACAAACCTGCGTGGCAGCAACAGCTTTGTTTTCCAAACCCTTTCATTTGCAAACCCCAACAGATGTTGAAAAATGACTTTGTACCAGCCAGCTAGGAATTAAGGCCTTGAGAAATGGCTACTTCTCAAAAGCCTCCAACACTCCCCCCTCACCACCCCAAATGAAAATGAGCAGAAACTGGGCTCCTAACTCAGCTTGAAAATTTTACCCAAAGACAGTAGATATGAATAGAGCCAGCAGGCTGATGAGTCATTTGGGTCAGCAAGTCTCCACTCAGAGAAAATTAGATATCAGCAAAGTCATAGTTTTCAACATACACTGGTTTAAAATTAGATATCAGTCTTAAAAACTGAAAAAAACTCTTTTTCTGAATAAGCAATAAGCGTCACTGTATAAATAGCCAAAGCCTTTTGAAAATGCAAGAATGTGAATAGAGTAGATAAGACTAATTAACTTACGTCAAATCTGTAACAGCATTAAGATGAGTGTTAGCTTCAACCTTACTTCACTCAAACATTCCCCCAGATAAGTCAGTTAATGGTTGAGTTAGGGAAATAAAAATTAGAAGATGAGAGTAAGAGCAATAAAGGCAGCAGACAACTCCTCAGAAGCAAGACACATGAATGAAGGGAACACATTCATCTGCAGGCAGGGAGGACAAAGCAGTCAAATAAGAACACTTGGACAGCCAAGTAATACAAAGCAGAGAACAGGCACAAGGTGAAGAAATGCAGAATAAAAAGCCTAGGTGAAATATGTGATACAAAGAAAGAGAAAGCAGTTGAGATATTCATGCAAAGGGGCATGTCACAGTAATTGTCTATCATTATGTACAGTAATTTCTTCCCTGAAGAAAAGATTAAGTCAACATAGATACAAAATAAGAATTTAGCAGCTGGCTCAGACAATACCTGAGAAAGAAGTGGTTATAAAGTAAATTAAAAATAACTTATTAGTAAATTATATAGCCCACTCAAATACACAGAGGAAAAGCAATTGTTAAATAAGAGTTATCACAACATGCATTTGTCAAGTAGATGTACAATTTGGCATCAACTTGTTTAAGAAAATACAGAATTTGGGCAAAATGAACAGACCAACAATTTACTGTGCTACAAGGGAATTCACTGGGACAAGCTGTCATGCCAGCAGTGGGTAGGGATGTAAAACATGTAAATCCCGTTATCATATGACTGCCCCCACCTTCATTGTTCAACTCTTAAATGCTTTGTTGTCTGGCTTGCAACTACCACCCTCTCACACCCTGTTTTATATCAAACTTAATGGGACCTGATGCCCTACGACTTTGCCCTGAGATAATACCTTCTTGTCAAATCAGACATCAAAGCAGCACGGTGCCTGATTCCCAGGAGAAATGAATG
This sequence comes from Aptenodytes patagonicus, assembly GCF_965638725.1. Taxonomy (NCBI): domain Eukaryota; kingdom Metazoa; phylum Chordata; class Aves; order Sphenisciformes; family Spheniscidae; genus Aptenodytes; species Aptenodytes patagonicus. The sequence goes on along the minus strand of NC_134949.1, from coordinate 75,922,515 downwards.
TCCCTAAAGCAGCTGGCTTTCCATGGCAGAAAGGGATGCTTTCCATGCACAGGTGAAAAGGTGCACTGCTCCTTTCCACCGATGCTACTTGCCTGAGCTATGTTGGCACCATCCAGCTAATTACCAAACTAAGTTAATAGCGATATCTAGCAAGCATCAGCTCTGCTATCCAAGATGGAGTATATAACATGTGGAAGAGCAGCTTGCAATATCCCCACGGTGGACTCTGGTTTCCAGGCAGACAAGCAAAAACCTAATCCAGCAAACTGCTGCTGGCACTAAAGCCCACAGCAACCAGACCCAAAGATCAAGGGACTCAGCGTTTTCCAAACCAGGGCAAATACAAGCCTAAGACCTTTATATAAAATCAAATATTTTCTGAGTGTATGGAGAAAAGCAATAAGCTAAGCTTCTCCCTTATGTGTGGATCCACAGTCTGAATGTTGGTTATGTGCTAAACAAAATTGGTCAAAAGCTTGCCGACAAAATAAGAACAGTATAAAATTTCTCATAAAAATGTGAAAGATGGGCAAACATTCAGGTCCTCGGCCACTTTGGTAGCACCAGTGGCATCAGTACTAGGCCATTTTCAGGGGATATCATGACAGGTCTATTTTTTCAAGAGACTAATACCAAGAAGCATCACATTGTTAGGTATAGTGCTATTAAACCTCTAGACAACAGTCTATTGCTGTTCCAGGGGACAGTGGCAATGGGGAGTACATTTCTATTCCTGTTGCCCTACTATCTTTTCCTCCTGCCTACCAGACCTGATCTCTCTGGAAGCAACCAGTCACTGCAGACCCTGCTCCATGGCCAGGTGGGCCTTGGTGCTCCTCCACCAGCACAGCATCACCTGAGCTCCCTGAGCCCATTGGCCCCACACAGCAGCCCTGCTCCCCTCCTGCTTGGAGGAGGAAGAACATCCATAAAGAAAGGAAGAGGAGGGGTGGCAAGGCTGATCCCTCAACCCTTGTGCACCTTCTCTTTGCAGCGAGACTGCAGAGAAAGTAGTGGACCAGATCTACAGAAGGGTCAGGGAGAAGACAAGTTGAGGTGGGACTGGTTAGTGAAGAGCTGAGCTGGACTACCCTGCCCAGGACAGCTCACACAGGGCACAAAACGAGTGTCTGGAGTATCAACAGAGTAATTTTGTTCTCCCATGCATGCAGGATCCTGGTACTGGCTGGTTATCCCTTTCTGCACATCACTGCTGTAGTGTGGGAGTTTGAAGTTCAAGCCCCTGGTCTGAGTAATCTGAAACACAGATTAAGTCATTTCTGAGGAGTCCCTTAGCTTCCAGCCTGTAGTGTGAGGATATTCTACATTCTTTTTCTTTCATCTCTCTTTTTTTTAATTCATCTTTCTTTATTCTTCAAAAATTCTTTATTACAATGCAAAAATGGCAAACATTGAGATCTCAAGAAAATCCTTTTCTGGCAAAACACTGATGACACATTTAAGTTCATTATCAGAATTCATTGGAATTTCAATGCAGCTAAGCGTATTCAATCTCTACTGATGTTTAAATATATATCATGTAAATATACATCCTAAATGTATATTTATGAGTGTTTTGCATGCCGTTTTGGCCTATGGAAAAATGACACGTGGATTATTCTCAAACTGAATGGATAATGAAAACCCAAACTTGATCTCATGGACTATATAATATTGGTTGTATTATGAGAAAATTATTACAAATAGGAAGTTCCCTGCTGAGGTATCCATTCTTCATAATACTGAAAATTCTTCATTTCCAATGGAGTAGCAAGAAAACATGGGAGAACATTCTACTAACACCCACTGTCTAATGCCAAGCTGTCCACCGGCAGCAGAGACATGTGTAACCTGCACATGCAGATCTCTGCGCTGACACAGATCCCAGAGCACATCGGAGAGTCCATCCATTCAGAAGAACAGGACTGGGACCCAAATGCAGAAAATTATCTCAATCTTGATATAATGGGGGCCCTTCAGATTTTATTAAAGCTGGTTTACTTACCATGCCTAAAACTGGCAATATGTACAAATAGCTGCTATGTGGCTAATAGAACTTCATACTAATAAATGCATAACCAGGAAAAGAGTTCTGGCAACTATTGATCTATACTGGTGTGATCAACAAGATGTTTTGCATTGCTCATGCAGGAAGATCATCTATTCTGAACAGCAGCAGCTGCACCAGGAATCTAGACAATTATTCAGACACATCAATTTGTCTCAGAGCGAATAGCTAATCAGAAAAAAATTGCAAATCACAAATTACTGAAAATAAATAAATAGCAAACAATGACACAAATTTATCCTAAGCAGAGGTAGCTGACTGGTGACTCAGATCTTGAAGGAAATCTACAGAAACAAGTGGTTTGAGGGTTCTTCTCATAGACTGCTGATGAAAAAATTATAATCAAGAACCTAATATTTCTAATTGTACACATCCAACATCTAGATATTATTTTTCTATTTAGTCTGCTTTCAGTGATGTTTGCAATACCTCTTCCACTTGGTCTGAGTAAACGACTACAATGGAGAGACTAACTGCAAGTGGTATGAGCTCAGTGTCAACTCTCAAGCTTACATTCACACATCATCAGTTACAAATATCAGTATATTTGTCATCTAAAAAGATATTCTTGGGCTTCATGACACACTCCAGTTAGCTCTCTATGAATACAAAATCAGTACTTAAATGGCTCATCTCAACAAGCAAGAAAATTTATATGTAACATTAGAAATAGAGAGGGTGGACAGCTTTTTATGTGTGATAATTTACTCAAAGTGTCTATCAAACACAATCTGTGCTACCACAATTTGTTAAACCAACCAGGACTTAGAAACTTTAGTGAAGAGTAGATTTTTCCAGGTCACTGTTATCATTATTTATTAGAGCTACTGAAACTGCTGGTGGCAACTATAAAATATGCTCATTTTTTAGTATTTCAGAAATGTTATGTAAAGTGTCTATTAATATTATGTAACCATTTCAATGGTGCAATGTGATGGAAAAAAACAGTTAGCTGGAAGCTAGATAATTGGTATTTCATATCTTAAATAATTAAGAAAGCTCAGTAGTAGACAAACAGCTTTTTGTTTCCAGTGCAAAACATCAAATATCTTGGTATTTTCACAAAAAAAAAAAATCTGGGAGTAGCACACAGTCCCCCCCAAAAGTTATGTATTACTGAAACAGATGTTCTACACATGATTCAGTAGACCCAGTTTGGGGCTTTTTGAAAGCAAATCTGGAAAGACAAAGGTAGCAAGTTGCTACTCTCCATTCAGCCAGGGCGAAGGTATAGTTTTGGCTTGTGGCTGCCCTCTTGCCCAAGAGCTCCTTTTTGTAGCCACCTCCTCGAGGCCAGACTGCAGCTCTACATCTGGGTGTGGGACTCTGCCTGGACTTCCCAGGCCTCAGATGTCCTGTGAGCTGCACGGGTGCCACCTCAATGCCGTGGAGGGACCCAAAGCTACATGCCAGCCCTCCTCCCCAGCCCCTTGGGGCCCTGCATGGGAGATGCTGTTGCCACACAGCACAGAGGGGGCAGGAGCTCGGCTGAGCCTGTCTTGGGGGGAGCAGAGCCCAGGGCCAACTGCCATGGACCCCAAAATGGGGGTCATCACCTCACTCTTCCCCACCAGAAATCTGACAGAGACCTTCACAACTCTTCTCCCAGTGAGAAATGTGCTGCAGTTCATCAGAAGAAATCCCCTACACTTTTCTCTCCTGTCCGAATACTCCCACCCTCAATCTCCAAGTGAAGCTCTAGGTACAAAAGATGACCCACAACTGGCTACTGGCAGCTCTGATAGCTTACATATCTTACCCCTTTATTAAACATTTTTTCTTGCATAATCACATAGAGAAGCGCCCTTAGGTTTTTGAACCATTCTTTGAGACCTACTTTTGCTGGCACATAAATATCTGTAATTTTTATCACATTTTTTCCCTCTCAGGTTATACCAATATGAACCTCTTTAAATCAAGGGGCCCATTCCTTCCTGAAATATTTTGTTGACACAGTTGTCAATGTCACTTAAGTCAGAGAAAAATGGAAACAGAAAGTGTCATATATTTAAAATTCTGGGAGGTAAAAAACCCCAGCAACCTGTGGAAAGGAAGCATGTTAAAATATGTGGGAAGAAGGGCACTGGGTACTTCTTCAAAACAAAATGAGATCCTACTGGAAAATTTTGCTGACTGCTACGCTAACTTACAGTGATACTAATATACAGTAGACACCTGTCACTGTCCACCTCATACTCATTTTTGTTGCAAGCTTCTCTGCCATCCTAACATTGCCTGAAATGACCCTCAGTTGCTCCACAGCTTTAAACTTAGAAAGTGAACACTAAGGTGTTATTGAAAATCACAGCTCTGCTACACTCAACAGGGATGCGTTTTCCACCTAGACTTCAAAATATTTTATATCACTGTTCCTCTAAAACACACATCTCTACACATTCACTGCTAACATGGCCAATACCTTCCTAATAATTTAATCAGTCCAACAATTAATATTCATTTCCACTGCTGGGGTTTCCAATTTTCAGGCAGTGCTTACTTATTTCCAGATATGCCTGGATGCTTTGGATGCTTTCTTTTTCAGGTGCAAAGTCTGAAGAAAAGTATTGCAGAGTCAGTGATAAAATATCTTGCTGGTCTGTTAAGAAGACGTATGACCTCTGAAAATACAATGGAATTGAGATGTTGTCTGCCACCCAGACACTCCCATAACGTACTTTGGAAAGGGCAGGTGGGACTGCAGGTATGACGTGATCACTTTTCTTCCATGTGCTGCAATAACCTTGACATACAAAAGACATTTTGCTGATAAACATAGACTAAGCTTTTCCCCATGCAGGGAGCAGAGCATGGTTATTCTCAGGAGGTGGACCAGACCTCAAATTCCGATACCCTTTAGGTCTAGATAAGACATGTCCTTAAGCAAAACTTCCCAAAATCTGTCAGCCTTGGGTGGATGTTATTCAGCTTTTCCCACAACTTCTGAGTGCCAGCTCCCACATCTATTTCTGTCTTCTGTCAAAATCAGCGCCACTGGGGAACAGAAAAGCAGTTTCTACAGAGCTGGAGTGCTTTCTAAATGCACTTCCCAGGCATGCTTCATGAAAAGCTATCTAGAAGCCAATTAAGTAAATAAAAATAGTATTGGGTCTAAGTTAATCATAGCTTTCTCATTGACTTAAGGGAAGAAAGATCAGACTCCCACTTGCAATTATACTGAATACAAGTGGTGTTTCACACCATCTTCTTTTTAACTCCTATTTATTAGACATTGCTAAATGTCAATGAATAGAGTTTCAGCAGTGTTTTCTCTCATCAGGTAGTGTCATCATTAGTAAAAAATGATCCAACATCAAATGCACCCTGTTCTTTTAGCCTGATGCTTTGAAAGATCTGAGAAAATAGTCACTTGGAACAGCAAGACAGAATATGCACAAGATGAATGTGTGTGTGGCTTGGTATTATGGATTTTTCTTTTCTCTTTTCTTTCTCACAATTCTGTCTAAATGAAACTTCCCTTGGGAAGCTGGGTTTCCAGTTTTTGCTAACCCTGTTTTCTGGCATGTCAGAGCAGCATACCACGATCGGTAACACAGATCAGGGCACTCTCATGTGTGCCAGCCAAAATCCAGCAGAACAATGACAATTTAAGAAGGGGAAGAGGACAGGCTGTGGGAAGGTGCTCTTTCAGGCTGTGGCATAACTCTGAATCAGCTGTAGGTTGAACTTACCTGGAATGAGCTCTCCAAAAAAGGTCAAAAGGCTTTGAAATTCAAGCCAAACTTTATTCAAATGAAAACTAGAAACTTAACTTTTAAAAGACAGAAAAATTCAGAGCAAGCATGGAAGGCAGAGCAGTCCCACTTCCAGGGCATGACCCCATGGCCTTTTGAGAGGCTGTAACATACAGCACACAGAGCACACAAATGAAGCCAGTATCACTGGTCAAAGGGACACTTCAAAACCTGGTAGTAGGTTTTGGTAAAGACATTTCCTGACCTCAGATCTGTAGCTGGGTCTCCACCCCACCTTTTTCCAATCTGGAAGGGGTTTTGTTGCAACTTGTATCCAAGTTATGGACATATTCATATTTCTCAACCACTTCAGAAGGTCTCCTTTGTTGTTCCTGCCCATCCAGCAGTGATAAGGAAAAAATGTGGGGAAGAAAAAAAAAAAACCCCACCACATTTTATTATCTGATTTCAGGTACACCATTAGTTTCCACAGGCAACCTTGCTTATGTACTTCAAACCAGCTTCACAGGACTGTTTCTAGGAGAAGACACTCTATGTCTGCTAAGAAACTTATTTCTCAATTAAGCCTTCCAGAGCAGTTTCTTCTTTTCCTTTTCACTTTTTCATGAAACGGATCCTTGCCCACGAGTATCTGCTCTTGAGAAGACCCATACAGCTAGGGAAGCAGCACATTACCAGTCGTGTGAGGGAACTTGGACTTCACAGCACGCTGCTTCTTGCTCAGGCAATCACTGTACTGGCAGCATTGCTTCCCAGATTCAAATGGTACGGTCTGTGCCAAGAGGCAATCTCTTTCCCTGTGAACGTTAACTCGTTTACCTCTGCATGTCACAGCTTCAATCATATTCCCAAACTAATCATATTCTAAGAACAGGTAGGTGCAATTGTATAAAAAGGGCTAATACTTATTAAAGTACAATTTCTCTACCTCTATTTAGCCATTGCCAAAATAAATAATACACAGGAGTCTAATTTTTAGAAGACCTGAATGAACACAGTAAGCTTTAGTAAAGCCAAAAGTTGATAAAATAACTGCAAATACAATGTAATTCATAGAATCATAGAATATTTTGGGTTGGAAGGGACCTCTAAAGGCCATCTAGTCCAACCCCCCTGCCGTGGGCAGGGACATCTTCAGCTAGACCAGGCTGCTCAGAGCCCCGTCCAACCTGACCTCAAATGTTTCCAGGGATGGGGCATCCACCACCTCTCTGGGCAACCTGTCCCACTGTTTCACCACCCTCAGCACAAAAAATCTCTTCCTTCTATCCAGTCTAAACCTGAACTAAACCCCCTTTAGTTTAAAGCCATTCCCCCTTGTCCTGTCGCAACAGGCCCTGCTAAAAAGTTTGCCGCCAACTTTTTTATGAGCCCCCTTGAAGTACTGATAGGCTGCAATAAGGTCTCCCCAAAGCCTTCTCTTCTCTAGGCTGAACAACCCCAACTCTCTCAGCCTTTCTTCATGGGAGAGGTGTTCCATCCCCCTGAGCATTTTCGTGGCCCTCTTCTGGACCCGCTCCAACAGGTCCGTGTCTTTCTTATGCTGAGGGCTCCAGAGCTGGACGCAGTACTCCAGGTGGGGTCTCACCAGAGCAGAGTAGAGGGGGCAGAATTGCCTCCCTTGACCAGCTGGCCACGCTGCTTTTGATGCAGCCCAGGATACGACTGGCCTTCTGGGCTGCGAGCACACATTGCCGGCTCATGTCCAGCTTTTCATCCACCAGGACCCCCAAGTCCTTCTCGGCAGGGCTGCTCTCAATCCCTTCACCCCCCAGCCTGTATTGATACCGGGGGCTGCCCCTGACCCAAGGTGCAGGACCTCGCACTTGGCCTTCTTAAACCTCATGAGGTTCACACGGGCCCACTTCTCCAGCTTGTCCAGCTCCCTCTGGATGGCATCCCGTCCCTCTGGCGTGTCGACCGCACCACTCAGCTTGGTGTCATCTGCAAACTTGCTGAGGGTGCACTCCATCCCACTGTCTATGTCATTGACGAAGACATTCAACAGTACCGGACCCAATATGGACCCCTGTGGGACGCCACTCGTCACCAGTCTCCATCTGGACATTGAGCCGTTGACCACTACCCTCTGGATGCGACCATCCAACCAATTCCTCACCCACCGGACAGCCCACCCATCAAATCCATACCTCTCCAGCTTAGAGAGAAGGATGTTGTGGGGGACCGTGTCAAAGGCCTTACAGAGGTCCAGAGAGACGACACCTGTAGCCCTTCCCGTGTCCACTGATGTAGTCACTCCATCACAGAAGGCCACTAGGTTGGTCAGGCAGGACTTGCCCTTGGTGAAGCCATGCTGGCTGTCCTGAATCCCCTCCCTGTCCTCCATGGGCCTTAGCATAGCTTCCAGAAGGATCTGTTCCATGATCTTGCCAGGCACAGGGGTGAGACTGACTGGCCTGTAGTTCCCCGGGTCTTCCTTTTTCCCCTTTTTAAAAATGGGCATTATGTTTCCTCTTTTCCAGTCAGTGCAAACTTCACCAGACTGCCACGACTTCTCAAATACGGTGGATAGTGGCTTAGCAATCTCATCCGCCAGTTCCTTCAGGACCCGCGGATGGATCTCATCGGGTCCCATGGATTTGTGCACCTCCAGGTGCCTTAGATGGTCTCACACCTGATGTTCTTCCACAGTGGGCAGCTCTTCATTCCCTCAGTCCCCGCCTTTGCCTTCTGCGGCTTGGGCGGTGAGGCTCGAGCACTTGCCGGTGAAGACCAAGGCAAAAAAGTCATTGAGTACCTCCGCCTTCTCCGTATCCCAGGTAACCAGGCCTCCTGTTTCATTCCGGAGAGGGCCCACATTTTCCCTCGTCTTTGTTTTATCCCCGACGTACCTATAGAATCTTTTCTTGTTGCCCTTGACGTCCCTGGCCAGATTTAATTCTATCAGGGCTTTAGCTTTCCTAACCTGATCCCTGCCTGCTCAGACAATTCCTCTGTATTCCTCCCAAGCTACATGTCCTTGCTCCCACCCTTTTTGTGTTTGAGTTTGTCCAGGAGCTCCTCCTTGTTCATGCACGCAGGCCTCCTGGTGTTTTTGCCTGACTTCCTCTTTGTTGGGATGTGTCGCTCCTGAGCTTGGAGGAGGTGATCCTTGAATATTACCCAGCTTTCTTGGGCCCCTCTTCCCTCCAGGGCTTTGTCCCATGGCACTCTACCGAGCAGGTCCCTGAAGAGGCCAAAGTCTGCTCTCCTGAAGCCCAGGGTAGTGAGCTTGCTCTGCGCCCTCCTCGCTGCCCTAAGGATCTTGAACTCCACCATTTCATGGTCACTGCAGCCCAGGCTGCCCTTGAGCTTCACATTCCCCACCAGCCCCTCCTTGTTGGTGAGAACAAGGTCCAGCGTAGCACCTCTCCTCCTTGGCTCCTCTACCACTTGGAGAAGGAAGTTATCATCAACGCATTCCAGGAACCTCCCGGATTGTTTATGCCCTGCCGTGTTGTCCCTCCAACAGATATGGGGGTGGTTGAAGTCCCCCATGAGGACCAGGGCTTGTGAGCGTGAGGCTGCTCCTATCTGTCTCTAGAGGGCCTCATCCGCTCAGTCTTCCTGGTCGGGTGGCCTGTAGCAGACCCCCGCCGTAACGTCACCTGTCCCTGCCTTCCCTTTAATTCTGACTCGGTCAGCTCTCGGTTGGCTCCTCATCCATCCCCAGGCAGAGCTCCATGCTCTCCAGCTGGTCATTGACACAGAGGGTGACACCCCTCCTCGTCTCCCCTGCCTGTCCTTCCTAAAGAGCCTGTATCCTTCCCTTCCAACACTCCAATCATAGGAGCCATCCCACCATGTCTCCGTGATGCCAATAAGGTCGTAGCCCTGCAGACATGCACACGTCTCTTAACTCCTCTTGTTTGTTCCCCATGCTACGTGCGTTTGCATAGAGGCATTTAAGTTGGGCCCCCGATGAGGCTGTCTTACTGGCTGGAGTTCCTTTGTCCTGCTCTTCAGGTGCTCTCCTGCTGACCTGTGCTGAGGAAATGCCTCTGTGCTGAGGAAATGCCACTGTGCTGAGGAAAACAAATAATCATAATGCCTGCTAAATTTTAAATAGCACTTGTTATCTACAGAACTCAGAGAGGTCAATATCACAATATTGATGTCAGCTGTTACTTTGTCAGAAGCCCATTACCAGATGGCAGTAGGAAGGGAATGTGGCTTGCTCAGTGCCCTGTAGTAGGTTTTTAGCAGAGCTGCGAATACAAGCCGATCTGAAGTGTCCTAGTTGAAAACTGTACACACTTGGCTGCCCAGCAGCTCATAGAGCTAGGATTTGTAATTCTGGTTTATCCTTTAATAAACAGAAGCTTTATCTCAGGATTACCAAGCACTATGATAGTAATTAAGAGGGGTTTTCTTTAAAGGACAAATGTGAATTAGGCACCTGTTAGTTTGCAATAGATGCTAAATGCCTGATTGCTCTCTTTGCCTTTGCAAATCTCTTCCAATCCCACAAGCGATGAGATTAATGGTGCTATTTTTCAGCTGGGAAACAGAGTACAAAGCAGAACATGCCCAAAGTCAGCAAGTCCCTGACCTTTACCTGGGGAGGAATCACAGGGCCAGGAACAGCATTCCCTGCTTTACAGTTAGACAACACCTCACTTCATTAATTTCATGTACTTTTTCCAATTCATTAACTAAAAGCGAGTCATTACCAAGAATGGAAAATAAATAACTTGCACTGCTACTTTTCTGGTTCTAATAGCAGTCCTTTCCCAAAGGACAAAGCATGATGAGCTGAAAAGTATATGCAGAGATAATATGCCAAGAGTGCAGGGCTGGGCCAGGTTATAAGGAGGGTACAAGCAGCATGGAAGCTCTTAACAGTTTAGCATAATGCCACTTTTTAGTACCAACTGCTCTAAAGATAGTAATCTGACAAGATGACAAATGCTGTTGAAATGAAGATATTATAAAAGGGAGCTCTTAAGCAGCATGATTAAGACATCTAATGTGAACCTAATATATGTACATGCACAAACAGGCGTATACATCGTCCAAAATCTTCAGCTTGTGTAAATACCTGAAGATAACAGCCGAGTGATGCCAGATGGAAACATGGCCCACACTGTGGATTTGCAAAACTGCTGTATTCTCATCCCACCTTACTCCTCCTCAAAACAAAGCAAAGCTCTCCCATTTGCAGGCTGCTCTAGTAATGGTCTCTTGTGTCATTCTGACAACCTTGAAAGATGCAGTAGTAGTTCCTATTTGTCTGTTTTGATGATAAGCACTGTAGCAGCCACCACAGGTCTGCTCCTTCAGTTGCCTCTTGGCTCTGCCCCAGATGCTCACCTCCCGTGTCCTCCTGCCTGCTCCCCAAAGACCCCCGCGCCAGGTCCCCAGGAAACTCCTGCGGCCAGTCAGTGGGTCACCACAAGGTCCTTTGTGTACCACTGTCCTGGTTTCGGCAGGGACAGAGTTAATTTCCTTCCTAGTAGCTGGTACAGTGTTTTGGATTTAGGACGAGAACAAAGTTGATAACACACCGATGTTTTAGTTGTTGCTAGGTAATGCTTACACTAGCCAAGGACTTTTTAGTTTCCCATGCTCTACCGACTGAGAAGGCTGGAGGTGCACAAGAAGCTGGGAGGGGGCACAGCCAAACTGGCCCAAGGGACATTCCATACCATGTGACGTCATGCGCAGTACATAAACTGGGGAAAGCTGGCCGGGGGGGCCGCTGCTCGGGGACCGGCTGGGCATCGGTCGGCAGGTGGTGAGCAATTGCACTGTGCATCACTCGCTCTGTGTATTATTATTATTATCATATTATTATTATTATCGTTTTATTTCAATTATTAAACTGGTTTTTATCTCAACCCACGAGTTTTTTCTCACTTGTGCTCTTCCAATTCTCTCCCCGATCCCACCGGGTGGGGGGGAGTGAGCGAGTGGCTGCATGGTGCTTAGTTGCCGACTGAGATTAAACCATGACAACCACGCAGAAGTGCAGAGGTCGGGTTCTCACCCCCAGGTATTTCACTGGGCTCTGGAGCCCAGCTCACCCTTATTCAATGGATTAAAGATAGCCCAATTTATGTCCTCGAGCTCTGGACAAAATCTCTACTCTTTCAACCTCAGAAATCTAAAACCAATGAAACAAGAAAACAATTGATACTTGTGATCAAAACCAGTCATATATCAAGCACTTTCTGGTCAGCAGATGGCAAACTGTACCACAGTAGGATCTCATTATCCCAGTGGATAACTACAGGCAGGTTAACACTGTCACATGAGACCCAAGAGCTCTGCTTTGCTGCCTGGAGGAGTAGTGCTTATAAACCGAGGGAGAAGATATTTCTCCGTGGCACTGACTGGCTTTCAGCACTTACAATCTGGGTGCTTTGCTTAAAGAGAGACAAATTAAAGACTTCAAGTAGAGAAGCAAAGTACCTGGAAAAGGCCCAGCAATGTCAAGGACCGATGATTTTCAGCAGAGGAGAGGAAGGCTGAGAAGAGACATTAACATTTTACTAATGGACAAAAAGATGCTTTAAAGACGATCAGGATAAAAAATTTTCTCATTAGCACTGAAGATAGAGCAAGCAATCAAGTAATCAGTAATGAGCTTAAACTGCAGTTGCGAAAATTTAGGTTAAACAAGAGAAAAAATTTTATAACCATTAGAATAAACAGCTAGGGGAGTTATGAAACCAGGAACCATGAAGGTACTTAAAGCTAAATAAATATGCATATATTAGAGAGAATTTACTACCACTCTGCTCAGATTTTACTGCCCTGCAATACACTGTCAAAATAGGATTGAACCTCATTTGTAAACGAACTCAGGCCTTCTTACATAAAAATAAGTATATCTATCCATGGACTCTAGTTGTAGTGGTTATTCCCGTGACTGTTTTCACAGAAATAACGTCAGTTTTACTGGCATTGACTTCACATTGCACCTCCCAGAAAGAGGAGCCTGCTAGGGACATCAATGGCAGCTTCAGAATCCAGAAATCCAGTTTGCCTTCGGACGCCTCCAGCGCACTCATCCTCCCAAAGCCAGCAGGAGTCTGCAGCCCGGTGTCGGCAACGTCAGCAGTGGCAGCAGAATGGACCAGGAACTGATCGGAAAGAGTTAGTGAGTGCAAACGCACACACAAAAAGGAGAATGCACCTTTGAAACAAGCTGTAAGGGGACCTATTACCAAAACACAGAGATCAGGAGGTCCTGTTGCCTTCCACAACTGTCATCATTTTAAAATTGTGAGTGTTCCTGGAGGTAGTTACAGCTAAACCTGAAGATCGTAAGGGGCTTTTCCTACAGCATCTAGTCTCTTCCAAGGCATCTAGAAATAGGCAAATCCCAAATCTGAGAGGACATACAAGATTTCATGTCGAATTTTGCAAACCAATGAGGTTAATAATACAAGCCCACCGACCTTTGGATATTTGTTCATCATCAAAATTAATACAACGTGAAAAGGAACCACTCATAGCTGCGGGAATGCCATTGCATCTGGTTCCACTTTTCAGAGCTCTTCCCCCTGTTCTTGACTTTATTCTTTTTTTACAGTTTTGACTTTGCAGAGAGTGGGCCATTTGCTAAAAAGTAAGAACACTAAACCCAGCCTTGCCAAGGTCCAAAACGATTTGAACATGATGTTGCTGGCATTCAGCTTTTGACAAGCCTAGCTATGTAGTATCAGGCCTTCAGCATCCCTTCCTGCCACACGGCCTGACAGTCTGACCGGTCTGACTGCTCTGCATCCCCAGGAAACCAAGTAATACCATTAGCACCTTTCACAAGCAAGAATCAGAAACATAAAGACGAAGGATGACATTTTCAAAACCCTAGCTAAAAGCAAGAGCTTTAGTCTCACTGAGAGTCAATACAGAAATCACCTTATCACATGTAGAAAGATTTTAACCTCCCCTTGAGAATTCTGCAGGTGGTGGAAAGTAACAGGGATGAAGGACACAATTCTCTGTCCAGCTCTGTAGGTTTTTAGGTTAATTTTTGTTGAACCCTGTTATACGCTACAAAATACTTGTCCAACATTTGCGTCACTTTTGCCCTGACAAACTCTTTTCCAGCTGGACAGTTGATAATTGAAACTTACTGAGGATGATAGAGGGGAAGGTGCATCTCAGTCATGACAGTCTCCTGGGGTTTGATCCCTGCCAACAAATGTACCTTAAAATGCAGCATTGTTCCAGGCAGAAACTGGGACTGTTTGCTCAAAGAAGAAACAACTGAAGGGGGCTGTAATGGCAGTGTTCAAATACACAAAAAACAACTGCAGCAAACAAGAGGACGATTGGTTCTCCAAGTCCAGAGCTCATCAGTGTTAAGAAGCAATGAGATTACATTACAACAAGGGAGATTTAGGGTAGTGGTTATAAAAAATAACCTCCTAATCATGAAAATAGTAAACCACCAGAACAGATTTAGCAGAAGTGACTGTGGAGACTGCCTCCCTCAGCAGACTTTCTAAAGAAAAATTAACTAAATATTTTTTTATATAGTTCAGGTCAGACTTAATCAGACCTTGGCATAGGAGAAAGGACTAGATAGTCTCTTCAGGTTCCTTTCCTAATACTAGCCATGCTTTTTTTTAAAAAGCTTTTGGATTGCAGTTTTTGCTATCAAGCACAAAGAAGATGATTTATAACCCTTGTGTATCCATCATCTCACCCACAAAGAAACCAGCGAACCAACAACCAAGCCATGAGCAAAACAAGGCACTGTAAAAGCAACACATGCAAACACGGCAGCCCAGCTTGGCTGGCAGCGCGCTTGGAGGAAATCTACTGCTGACGCTGATTGGTGCTCCTTGAATTATCTTGTGGATTAAGATGTACCTGTATAAGCTGTTCTTTTTGTACTGGGTTCAGACAAGCACATTACTGGCAAGGCAACTAGCAATAATAAGTGAACTTATGCCACTGTCCTTCACAGCCACATTAGTGCATCTGTGATGATTTGTTTCGTACCTTGCATGCCTGCCTTGCTCATCTTCATTAGGGAAGTGCCTGATGGTGGGTCATTAAAACGTATTACTTTGATGCATGCTGCAAAGAGATGCCAAACAGCTGTGCCGCTCTTTCTAAATGAGTAGCCTGTTAGCTACATCCATCTTCCCTGGAGACTGCTACTCCAGCAAAGTTGGAAGGCCTTCTTCAAGGTGATACTAAAATTATTGCAAGTTTTCAAGGTGAGGAAGAGGCAATGTTATTCCTAGCTTTGTCAGTCCCTAGTCATCCCATCCCACGTCTCATGTCCTTCTGCCTCCCTGCTGCTGCTGGCATTGCCACCTTCCCACATCCAGCTGTTACCGCTCATGACCCTCAGCAGGCTCCATACGCATCCTTGTCAATCAGCATTAGGAAAGCACACTAAAAAGCCAGCGGGATAAAAGCCCCTCATCAGGCCTTAGGACTAAGTGTGATAACTGAAGAGGAAGCTTTACTAGCTGAAGCGTGAGAAGTCAGTAAGATGGGAATGCAAGCAGCCTGAGGAAGATGTTTTGGAGTTTTGCTTCTTTAATTGATGCTGTATCTGTGGTTTCTACTGTCTCCTGGAAAATGGTGGAAATGGGGGTGGGTAAGGCTTGAAAGCAACACCAAGGAGAGAGTTATTGCTGGTATGGCCCTTGGGGATAGTTATTCTCCCCTGTACTTAACAGAGCCAAAATCTCTGCTGTAAGTGTGTCTGGTAGTGCTTTCCCTGGGGCTGCTCCTGCTCTTGGGAAAGTGCAGTGCCTTGGCTGGGAGCACATTGGAGCTCCCTGGGGATTTGGAAGGAAGCAGAACACTGTATGATGAATGTGTGTAATGACAGTAAAAACAGAGAGATGCTTTTATTGCTTAGTAATGTGAACTAAGGTACCCAAGTGCTTCAGAGCTGATTAATATGCATGTGTGAGTAGCACTAGGTATATTATCTGAGGGTAAATGGGGCCAGCACAAGTTCAGTGCAGTGATTAAATCTCTTTTTGGATCTAGCCCAAAATATGTACAGGACAAATCAATTTTCTCCATCTCAAAGCATTCATTTGCCATTCAGCTGTTAAAAGAGTTTTTATAAGAGGGATGATATAGATGGAAGAAATGGGTTTTTTTCCCAACACGCCATTCATTTCCTTTTTATTTGTGATTCTCCATCAATTTTATATTTATAAACCCCATCTTATCCAGTGGGAAATAGGTACTATATTTTTCTGGCTCTCCCCTCTTCTACAAAATCACTGTTCTTTCAGAGGTAATGTAATTGATAGAACTCATAATTCCCCAACATTTCTATCTTTTTTTTTTTTTTTAATTAAGGAACTTGACATCCAGTTTCAGACCTGCCTACAGACTTTTATACATCATATTCCTGTTAAGTGAGAGGCTGTTTAGGAGTATGAAACCAACTGGATTTTCATTTTTGGTATTACATCCATATATAATGGAATTAAACCTTGAAGCAATCAGTGAATTTGTTTAGAACTGAATATTGGAAAAGGAGGGGGTTTTCTAGATATTGCTTTTGTCTTTGACATTACCATATTTTTAGTCTCATTAATGCTGCTTAGAAAAGGCAGAATAAGAACTGATAGCTAGAAATAAAAGCCAGAAAACTTCAAATTAGAAAGAGGGCAAAACTTTGCAAACATTTTCAATAAAGGTGACTACCAATTAGAAAGAAATCACTGGAGAAAGCAGCAAAATCACTAAAACAAATAATTTCCAGACAGTCCTGAATGCCTCTTTGGAGGGTGAAAGTCAGCTAAACATATGTTATTTAGCTTGACTCAGACCTCTACTAGACAAAATTTTGCCCCATGTTACTCAGGAGATCAGATTAGGTGAAAAACATTGTAAGGACAGAATGTATTATTACTACCATTTGCAGATCACAGCTTTTTTTTCATTTAAGAAAAAGGAAAATTCAGCAACCAGAAGGTAGATCTTGGGGCTGCATTGGAGTGTGTGGTGGGGTGTGTGTATAAGTCAGGCATATATAATTCCTGTTTATATTATCTGTCCCTTCGTTTGAAAAGAAACTTGCTTCTTAAATACTACACATGCATTTGCTGTTCCTGCTTATTCCTGCGACTTTTTTCTTTCTCCAGCTTTGTTTTGCTTTAGTTCTGACAATATCTGTCATGTCTAAATAAAATGCATCTTCTGTTTATTGTTACAGTTTTCATCTGTTGAGACAGTTCCAGCAGCAGCGTGTCAAAAAGCATGCCCCTTGGATATACAATTGTGTTCTCTTTCCTGGGGTCTTCAAATTCTGTATAACGAGCTGTCCAGGAAATGCCAGTGTTCATAGGAACTGCACTTCTTTTTTAATAGGATTCTTTACAGATTTTGAATGAATAGTTCACGAACAAGAAGTAATAGGATTAGTGCAAAGCTTCCTGTAAATGAACCAATAAGAATTATAGATCGCTTTGTTATACAGCTAAAAGATTATCTTCTCCCATGCATTTAGAAAGGGCTGTATTTACTCCTTGTCTCTGGGCATTAAGATCCTCCGCCTTCTACATTTCGACATGAAGAGGAACATCCTTGTTGATACACTCTGCTAGTTTTCTATAAATCACTCTTAATGGATACAATTTTAGTATTGATTTCACCATTCATTTAAATGGGACCAAAAATTCATACTACAGGGCTAATCCTCTGAACTCTTAAGCTGTAAGAGAGAAGGTGATGCTGAATGCTTTCCTTTTCTGGACACAATTCTAAACTAGGGAAAACTAGTTTTTAAATGTTGGGTTTTTTTCTCTGGAAGAAGGAGGCTTTTGTCAAAATCACTTAGTTTGGCGGGGGGGAATCAAAAGGTGAAGACTACTGCAAGGAAAAACTGAAATGACATTTTCTGAATTTCCTTATTTTGCTTTCATTCGCATTGTTTTACCTTGTAAAATTGAGTTACGTAAATAGCCATGCATAATAAACTACTGATAAATCAAAATGGCAATGGGATGTGCTTTAACCAATGAATATCTTGGACCTGTGTAGGTACAAAAGAGACTCATCTGCCTAAATATCAGCAACCCACAGTGAAACATATGTTGACTTCTCTGCTCCCCTTCCAGAAACATAGTTTAAGGGTTAGTGTTTGCCGTGCATCAGTTCAATCATTCAATTATCATATCTTTAAAATTGTGAAGGCTGCTACTTTGTACTGACTGAAGTTTCTCTTCCTACATCAAAGCCTTCCGTTTGTATCATAATTGAAATATTCTGCTCCTGTACAACAGAATGTGTTTGTACCATGCATCAAGTACTTTTGATTACAAAATGAAGGCAACATTTTGGTCCTCCAGGGATATGAAAGACTTCATGCCCTGTTACGTCCATACTAAACTCACTCCCATAAGAAGTTCCATATGTACCACATGCAACTAGTGACTCAGATGTTTGAGACCTACAGAAACATCCCTTTTACCTTTTGAGCTATGAAATCACTTAAAACATGATCAAATTTTAAAATAACCTGGCATAGTCATAATATTACCTCTGTTGTAAGTCTTAGGAAAGTTTAAAGAACTAACAATAAATTTCTCACACTTCTGTGGTTTCCAGTCACTGTTGCTTAATAACTTGCATAAAATAGCATGGAAGACATTTTTTACTTAAAGCAAAATAATTTAAAGTGATTATAACACAATAATTTCACTGTAACATTAAATGTACTTTCATACACAGAGGAGAATGATTCATCTGCTCTGTATTTTTTCTTTTAAGTAGTTTGTACTATCACTAAATTAGACCTACAGCTTACAACCATTTGCACTTACAATTGACCTTCCAAATCTGGGTGATTTGGAAGCACAATCTGGAAAGCGAGATCTTTATGCGTAATAATTAGATATTTCTCTCTTCCCTTGCTTTAATTTGGTTTAGTAGACAACTCATATTTTGGTGTTAGAGTAATTGAATCATTACTTCTATCTTAGAAAAACCTGGTTCTTGCAAAAGAGCGCACTGATCACGAGGCTGGTGCAGTGTCTAGGGTTTTAGTTTTTACTCACTAATTCAACATCACAGTGCAGCTCTGGCTTTACACCAAGGATGCATTAGCAACACATGGATCCCACCTACCGTCATTTCATCTGTACTTCACCATGCTTCATCTTGCCTGTTACTTCTCTTTTGCACCTTGGGCACCAGGACCAAGCAAGATGCCCAAGCAATACTGAAAATGCACAAACTCTCTTGTCAAAAATTAATTTGTCACACAGGTCATACCACAGCTCAGTTTCAGCTGTGGCCAAACAAATAATGACGTTGCCAAAAGAAAGCAGTGTGGGGAATACGGTGGCAATGTGGAGCCGTTCCACCAGAAAAGCTTGCCAGGAAGACTCCAAATGAGGTCCATACAGGTAGGAATAGAAGATGAGGGGAAAACAAACCCAGCACTCTTATATTTCTATCACAGTAAATTCCCTCCAGTTTCTAACAGAAAGAAGAAATTATCTCAGCACCTGTTGAATAACATTAATAGAGAGAAGCACTATTGTGCTATAATTGTCTTTCAGGAGCACAAAAAAATCAGAACCAGTGATACCAAAAAGCATCAACTGTGTCTTTGAAGGGAGCTTCTTAGAAGGTTTTTCCGCAGGGGAGCACTAAGGAGGTGGTACAAGACGTCACCATGCAGAGAAAAGAGAAAAAAATGGGGAAGTGGTAGCACAAAATATTTAGGAAAAAAACCCAGCACAATCACTCTATCATGATACTTTGACACTACGTCAAACCTAGGAATATTTTTTTCCTCTTTATTATCACAGCCATCTCCAAGGAATATACCAGAAAACTCATGAATAAAAATGAGTCAGGTAAATAAGCAGTGCTCGGTACAAATCATTTCAGGTTAAGGTTTTCAGCTGAGTTTCAGGACATGTCTAGGTGGTGGAAAGCAGCACGCCCTCTGTAATTCTCTTTTAAAACTACATTAAAACTACAAAACTACAAAATTAATAAATTCAGTCAGAAGTAGATTTTTTTTTTTAAGTGTTTTTAATCTGAAAACAATGTCACCAGAGTATATTTCTATCTCCTGGCTCAGGTCCCCCTTCACTTGCCACTGGAAGCGTCCTGGATTGCTTATAATTCATGCCAGCCCACTCTGGCATACCTCTGTCTTGCTGCATTACAGCATAAGTACATGTTATCTTCCCAAAATATTCAGCTACCAGAGATGTGAAGAAAACTTCTGAGAGTCAGCTGTAATTTCCCACTGACTACCAGACTTTTTGTTTTGTTTTGTTTTGTTTTTAATTGTGAAATCACTGGTGGTTAATTCTTTACAAACTTATGCAAGCTTGTTCATGAAAACAAAGAGAGATTGGCCAGAGGTTGTCTCCTGAATCAGCAGAATTGACGCACAGCTATAATCATCTGAACCAACAATTCAGTTTTTCTTCAGTCCTGTATGTGTTCCCCTGACATGTAAATTCATGAAATGTTGATGCTATACTCTCACTAAAGGAGAGCTTTCATAAGGAACTTTCTAATTTGGAAAATTTCCTACTTCAATTAGAATTACTGCTGCAAAGATTAGATCACAGGCTTGCAACCATGATTAACAAGAAAAGGAATTTGAAAGCCTTATCATCCTCTGCCTGCTGTCATCTGGGGGGGATCAAAGCACGTTATCATGGCTCAGGGTGGAAGCTGGAGGTTTCACCATCTGATTAGCTTGCTTTCTCTTGCAGGTCTGTTAAATGACCAGATAATCAGAACATAAAACAATGAAAAAGCTATTATCTGGGAGAAGGCAGAAAGTTAATAACAGGATGAAGAAAATATAGCAACAATATTATATTAGACATAAGGCATATGCAATAGGAATAACAACGCCATGAGGGATTTCATGCTTTGTTGGGTGGTATTAGTTAAATGTTTGATATGTTTCCTAAGTATGTTTTTCACTTGAAATGACAATCAATTTGTGCCCATTGTTCCCATCTCCAAGTGTCTGCTTTTCACGACAGCAAAACATCTGCATTGCTCTAGGCCAAACTAATATGAATTACCAAAAGAAATGTAATTTACCCATTTAGACAACTGCTGTCAACTGTTTGACAGTTGAAAAAGTTTCCTATTTTTGATTATCCCAGTAGTCAGTCTTGCACAGCTGGCTAATTGCTCCATAAATGCTATGTTTTACATGAAGGTTCACATTGCATTCAAGAGAGCTTGATTAGCCAAAATTAATAGCCAAATGCCCACCGTGGGGGCAATCAAACGAGCCAAATCAAAATGTGTCTTTTTGCTTCACTGCTGTCTCTACATGAATATACCATGACTGTATGTGTGAATATATAAATTCTTGGACAGAATGTCCCATACATACTAAAAGAGTATAAAATGGCTTGTGCTGAAGCACAGGCTGCTTTCCAACCTATTATATTTGTCTATACTAGTGCATCTGCTGTGGCTGCACAGCACAAACCAAAGCTAACTTTAAATTGAAAAAGAAACGTGCTCAGAGTAACTGTCTAAATTTTTACTTAGTGTTTTGATCAGGTTTTGAAGTCTAGGCTTAGTCTGTGGAACAATGCTGGAATATAAACATACCTATTACAGCTGATATGAAATCTGTAAGAATATTAGACTATCACTGTATTAAAAAAAAATAATAAGCCATATGAAGAAGGAAGGAAATGAAAACTTCTTCATGAATTGATGTAATTAAAATGTAACATTCTGTTAGGATAAACTTCAGACAATGATGGTTCATACTCTGTTATCATACTCTGCATTTAGTACTGGTACAAATGCTTTTGGAATACTACAAGCTGCTTTGTTGCCCACATTTCAAGAAAGCTTTTGAAAAAGTAGAAGACTGAGGAAAGCAACCTGGGAGTTGTTGAAGTATTACAACACATTCTGCAGCCAGTCTTGAGGAGCTCACATTTAAGTTTAGTGAGGCAGCAGGGGCATGATGATCATAGGTCTGCAGATATTTCTGTGGAGGTAAATATGTGCAAATATAGCTTTCTTCAATCTAGCAGGCAGGCACAAGAAGATCCAGTGACCTTACCATGAAGTCAGATGACTTCAGGGTAGAAATGAGGTGCACACAGTTATCAGTGAAGTTATCTCATCACTGGAACTATTGCCAAAAATTACTGTGACTCTCACTGACAGACCATCTTAAAAAATAAACTTTTTAATACTTCTGTGCCATCAGAAACACTAGCTGCCTGCTTTGGTTCCCTTCCAGCTTATGAAAGTTTCCCTCTGTAACCATCCCTCACTGGGTTACTTCTGTTCAGATAGGTGCAAAGGGACTTTGCAAGCTAGATACGCACAATTTCTGAGAGTACAGAGCAACCGCTTCTTGGCTGACACTCCCAGTAGATAGCGAGGACTATGTGCTGCTAGGGTAAGTGTAACTCACCTGCTGGCCAGGTACCAACCAGCTGGACAAGTGTAGACCTCTGCGGTTTCTTGAGAAAGGCTGATCATTGAGTTGCTTCTGTTTTTTTTCTTTTCCTTAGGGTTTTGTACCATTTCATGTCAGTAGTCTTCTTGAATCCTGTAGTTGCTAATATCACCGATGCAACAACTTTACTCCATCATTTCACTTTTCTCATCTTGCACGTCTTTAGCCCATGTACTTTCTCACAACTCAAAAACAGTTTTCTCAGTAAATGCAATCACGGCCACGCAGCTCTGCTGAACCAAACTGGGCCTTGGCTCACCACCAGCTAGACCTCTAGGGGACGAGTTATGGTTCTGCTGGGAGACCATCTTATTCTAGATGGCTCCCGGGGAGGCAGGGGAAGAGCTCCACATGCTGAAGGCCATTACAGACCACATTTAAGCAATGCATCAAAAGCAGGACCATTCAGTGTTCATTACAAAGTTTCCCTGGTAGAGATCTCAGATATTCCTAGTACCTTAGGTGGGAGTCCTGGAAAGGCAGGGAACCATCCCAGCACCCAGGGGTGCTAAGAACATTCAAGAGGTTAACATGCAGGTGTTCAAAAATCCTTAAACTCGGTTATCCCTTAAGTAGGCAGCAAATCAAGAATTCAAGTGGGGTGTAAACCGTGCCACTGAGGGAGCAAGAGCACTGACCTGTTCTGTAAAGTCTGCTACAAAGAGCCTGGCCTGTCAGTGAGAAAATTTTAATTGATCCTTTTCCTCTAGCAGAGCTGCTGTGTCACCAGCAGAGCTGGAAGCACTGCTCACAATACTTGCACATGACCTTCACCTCAGATGATACCACTAAAAACATTTGTCCTCTTATAATCACAGTTTCCCAAGACGAGGTGTGAAGATCATTTTAGTGACCCTGGAGTAATTACTTAGTGAAATTACTTACTGAGGCTTCCCTGCATCTACTTCACAGGGTTGCAATTTTGCACAGGAAAGCAGAAGAGCACACTCCATAACCAGGTGATCAGCTTGCTTTCAGCTGCTGAGGTTTCACAGGCTGTTTCACACTGATGAAGGTGGTGTGTAAACTGATCCTGAATTTTTATTCCAGCACTGACCTTGGTTCTTACAATGGCTCAGACAAACCGAGCACATAATTTTCCTCCTCTGGATCATTGTCTTTCTAGTAACACATTAGTAAGAGTTATCCTAATAAGGTTTGTGGGATTTAGTCAGAAGAACTCAGTCTTCTCCTTGGGAAAACTCTCAGTGAGGTAGCATGGTTAACGCAGTGCTGTAGTTTCCCATGCTGTGCTTAGAGCTGCCCAGGACAGAAGAGGACGCTTCCTAGTGAAGAAATGGCCATGGCTGGAGCTACAAGCACCCGTATGAAGTTCCTCTTCCATCACCTGTGTGACACCTGGAGATAACTCATCCTTGCCCAGGGTATGGCATGCAAAGGATGAATAGGGGCACAACAAGCAGGGGTTGAGTACAGCCCTTCCCCTGCAGGCTGCCTACACACACCGTCCACCCCCAGGTGGGATGTGGGTTAGGGTGCATGGGTGGGAGAGGGAAGGATCTCTTGATCCTTCCTAATGTAGGTGAGTGGTCAACGAGGATCATGCCAAAGACTGATGTGGCCACCACATTCCCCTTGTACACAAGGGCTTCTTGTGATCTTCCTGATGCTGTTTTTCTCCTCCAGCTGCCTCCCCTCCCTCAAAGGGCTGTGCGGACCTGCCGTAGCCCTGCTCTTTGATCATGTCAGATATTGTCAGCTCTCAGATCAGCACTTTTGGTACTTTTCTGTTAGCAGGCACAAAAGGAAAATGATACAGATGATGTGTCAAATGAACACAGAGCCAGAGTCCCATTGCTTTCACATGTGGAGAAGGTGACCTGTAAAAGCAATTGGCTCAATACATTAAAATCAGTCAACCCTTGTCAAGACCTCTTGAAATATTTATTTCTCTATTATAGGTGGAGTAAGGTGCCCAAGTTCTTAACTTGTCAGCTGATTCTCAAAAATGGGTTAGATTGATACACTGGTTGATTCATAGTTCTGGAGCATCTAGAAGATTTTTTTTTCAAGTAAACATCACTCCCAAGTCATCCTGTCACTACAGTTATAAAAACTAAACATTTCTGCAAGCTTCCCTAGTTAATCTACAGCCCCACATTTTGTACACAGACCTCTGCTTATTCGATTTCTGATTTAATCGTAATATATTAGCATGGCAGTGTGCTCCCCAGCCCCGCGTAAGCAATGACCACCAGTGGGGGTCATGATGGCTGCATCCAGCTTATGCTGGACTTTGGGGACAGATGGCAACATAGTAGCCAAGGGCTGTCTTGCTGGTATGCAAATATGACTGTAAGTCAATCATCTTACTCTATAAACAGTGGACAGCCCAGGGTCCCTCAAGCTCTCCTGCGGGGCAGCGGGCTGCACGGCAGGATCTCCCCTTGAGTAGGGACGTCCCTCAAGGTTACTCCTCGAGGTTGAGAGATTCCTTGCCACAACAGATCCTCGGTAAGTGACTAATAGCGTGCTAAACTTTGAAATCTTAGCTAAGTGATATAAAGGATTGATGGTGCATATATAATCCCTTGGACATAAACCGTTGACCAAGTCTAGGACTAGAATTGGATCCAGCCGCACCTAGACTCCTCTCTGAGAAGGAGTTTAGAAAGCAAAGGGGTCCTTGCTGAACCTCACGACTCAATAGGAGGGTCTCCCTGACAGTTTTGTCTGACCCTGTCCTCTATGCAGTAAATAATCAAGTGTACCTTGCCATCAAATCTTGTTAAACCGCTGTTGCATTTACCATTGAACTTCGTTAACTCACTGTTTTATACCAATAAAGTGTATTGTTGCTTCTCTCTTAGAGTGACATGCAGTCTCACTCCATCCACGACAATTAGTTTAATCTATTTTTTGGTATTGCCTGATAATACATACAGGCAGGATTTACAACCTCAACTTCTGTCATCTGAGCGTTCAGAAATCCTCAGAGAGGACAGAAATCTACCTCTTCTGCTATTTACAGCTACAGCAAAGAAACCCAAGAGCTATAAAATTACCTGCTGACAGTCCAATTTCTTTGCAGATTTCTGAGTCAGAAAAATTTAATACTTTACCAAATCAAAAATTACCTCTGTGCAGGGAATGCAGAAGCAGGCAGGAACATTGGGGCTGGCTGGCCCTCCTTGCCCACAAAGGGACCTGCTGGTGTAGCCACACCAGAGCGTGCAGGCTGAGAGCAGAGGTTTTCAGCATTGGCGGTGGGAGAGGGGGAGATCCCACCTCCCTGCAGAACAAATTCTGAGGCTTGAAAATGTCACTTGACGTGTCTATGATAACTATTTCACTGTGAATTGCTCTAAGGAGCAAAAAGGGAATCCAGATTCCATATATCTCAGCAAACATTGCCAGTAGAGGTGGGTCTAGGTCTACTGGTAAAAATCCTCTATGCCAACACCCGTATTTCAGGATGAGAGTCAGGGGACTATCTTGCTTTACTTCAGACCTCTTTCCAAACAGCACACTATGAACCAGAAGAGATTCAAGCACCTATGTGGGAGACTGTCTTGGTATACAAGATTAAATGTATGTGTCAGCTTATTCTGGAAAGGAAACCAACAAAAACTCTCCATCTTAGGTAGGTCTTGAGACATAAAAAAAAGGAGAGAGGAATGAGAGGGGAGAAAAAAAAGAAAAGACATGAAAGGCAAGACTCCAGGGAGCTGTAAAAATTTATTCTGTTGAAAGTTGTCTCTCGGCTACAGAACAGAGCATGTGAAGGTATGGCATCTAGCCTACAACATATATCACTGTTTGATAGAAACTACGAACCAGGCGTTTCTCTCATCCTACCAGCAATGCCTTGAAAACAATAATGGCTTTCCTTTCTAAATTGTTTTTACAGCCTCAAAGTATGCTGCAGCCCCCAAAATACAGCATAGATGGGGTCCCACCGGGCCACCAGCCTTTCTGGAAGCAGCACTTTCTCCCACAGAGGTGTTAGCGTGTATAAAGGCATGATTTTTCTGAGCAGGGGGTGCCTGCAGGAGAAGGGCTCAGAGAGCACTTTGTTTTGGGGCCAGATAGCTGCCTCCACTGGCAGGGGCTCGTGCACAGGCAGCCACAGCAAGCAGCAGCAGTTTTGGGGGTGGTTTCAGGCTGCCCTCCACAGCTGGGTGGACGCTCAGTTTTTCCTAATCCAGCCCAACTTGCTGCAAGTCATGGCCAACGTGGTGGTTGGCACCATCACCTTGCCTTGACCGAACTGAATATCCCAGGGCTCAGCATCGGGATGGGGGGGAAGAGGCTGTGCTGGGCTTTGGGTAGGATCCAGACCGCTCCTCCACCCTCAGTAAGGACAACTCCTCTTTGCCTGGATGTTACGCTTACCACACATGTGCGACATAAGGGTGGCACTGAACATTTTCATGTTCACAGGAAGCCAACAAAACAGCCCTGGGATCCCTAATTGCCACTTTCTTCATGAGGCTGCTCTATAGCCACTTTCAGATATTCAGAACCACCTTTTAGAGGGGAGAGTAGAATAAATGCTGCAGAAAGTCATTGCTGTGTGGATTCTGTTGCACTGCTCCTACAAGAGATAAGGTTTCAGTCTCAGCAGAATAACCTTGCAATAGCCTACAGTAACCAAAAGCAACTTGGACCTGGGGGTAGCTTTGATTTCACTAGGCTGTACTGAGGTTACACCAAAGTAACTCTTTTGCTACTGTTTTCTCCACTTCTGTCAGCCCAACATAACCAAGGAAGAAAACACAAAGGCTTAATCGCCCTTTAAAAGAATGAAACCCCACCACTCACATGTCTGCATTTAAGGACTCTTTCAGAGCAGAGGCAGGTTGCTCCAATTCACCTCTTTCCACTCCTGCTGCAGTCCCACATAAGATGCTTCTCACTGGCAGAAGATGCTGGTGTTGGCAAATGCTCCCCAGAAAGCTGTGTTCTCACTGGCGAAGACCTCCGCCACTTTGCACAGGAACAGGGCTCTGGTGAGGGTACCGGCGGCTGGCATACGATGAGAACCACGACAGGGCTCACCAGCTTTGAACAATGCCCGGGCAGTTTTCACCAAGTCAACGTCTGTGCTCTAAACAGCTGCAAAAAAATTACCTGGCTGAGCACAACTGCCGAGTTTGGATTCAGACCAGTAAAACTCATCCCATCTGCAACATCAGAGGGCAGTGTTTCCTTGGGAGCATCGCGGCGAGGAGAGAGGCTGCGGGGAAATCAAACTGCGGATAACCCAGAGGTGAAGAGATGTGGAGATACTTTATTTTTATGCTAAGAAACATTTGACTTTATTAAAGGTGGCAGCTAATTTAGGAACTGGAAGGAGGCAAACTGCAGTTCTGGTCACAAAATAAATCATTCCAGTACTACCCAGAGCTGAAGG
Source organism: Aptenodytes patagonicus (assembly GCF_965638725.1). Lineage (NCBI taxonomy): Eukaryota > Metazoa > Chordata > Aves > Sphenisciformes > Spheniscidae > Aptenodytes > Aptenodytes patagonicus. Next base: position 75,894,937 of record NC_134949.1, on the reverse strand, counting down.
GTCATGACATGCTGCAAATGGATGTTACGAACAGGAGAACAGGCTTAATGTAGATTGGGATACGTAAAACATAAATATGAATGACCCTGAAACAATCCATAAGCAAGTAAAATAAAACTGAAAAAGTAATTCATGTTGAAAAGCCTTAAATATGGGAAAATGAAACAAAAATCAGCAACAGTAAAAAGAAAGCATTCTAAAAGTGAAGTGAGAGCAACAATTGCACCAGGTGCATTGGGACAGGTGTAGTATCAGAAATACCCATGAATCTGCAAACCAGACGTGGTGGAAGCATTGCAGAAGGCAACCTATTAGTGTCAGAAACCAAAGGATCTACTGTTTCTAGTGCAAACCTGGATTGTGCTGGTGCATCGGAGGCCTCCTGCACGTCTGTGCACCTGTGGACCTTCACAGCACCCGCTGCACACGCACATGGAGGCTGACTGCAGCGGCAGCCTGCAAGACAGTTCTAACCAAAAGCTATTGCTACCAGATGGGGTTTCTGGAGAGCTGCTATGAACTGAACTGGAGGCTCCAGCACAGTTCCCAGCAAGCAGCTGTCTACCCTGTTAAATGTCATGAGAGAGGCTGCCAACAGCACGAGTTTGCACTCTCAGCGGCAAAGCCAAGGACTGGCTGTGGTCCTGCCAAGATAGTCAGGTTGTCAGAGCAGTGTACAGCCTCGGCTTTTCTGCTGCCTTTGGACCACCACTCCAAGGCTGCTGTTCTGGCATTTTTGCAGAAGAGGGGCAAAAAATTATTTCAAAATATAAGCCACACCTGAAGTGGATTAAAAAAAAAAAGGGGGGGGGGGGGAGAAAATAGTAAACCAAAAATGAAACAGACAGTATCTACATAAAAATAAACTGCAAAGTGTCAGACTAAATCAAAGATAGATCAAGATAGATCGTCTTGGCTCCACAAGAGCATGACTTTAAGAGAGAAAACAAGTGCAGGGAGTTTTCAGCTTTTCCTTCACTTCCTTCAAAGTTAGTTAAAATCAGGCAAAAAAAAAATTCACTTCCACTAATTTTCCCCTGAGCTCCTCATGGGAATAGAACATTCTGCTACACATTTTACCCTGTTTTGCAAAAAATATTTCAGAGGCACTGAAATTTATGTGTTGTTTTCAACAGTTCAACATTTCCAAGCCAGTCACTGGGAAACCATCTCCATCACAATTGGAATCTCTCCCTTTGAGCCAGCCCCAAGTTTCAGACACTGACCAAAACTCAGAGCCTGATCCGAGATCCCACCTAGCCATAGAGGGGGAAGTGGGAAAACACTAAGGATGGGTGCCTGCATTATTGCTTTGCTCCAGCTAGGATACCTTTGAGCTTTTGCCCAAAGGCTTACCCTCCTGAGATTTCCAATCTGGTTTTCATGAAAAAAATAATGCCACTAGTTAGCAAAAAAACATTCCTTACTCCAAATCAAGATAGCATGCACATCCATTGCTCTTACTTCATACATTTCACTAGTGGTCTTCCTCCCCTTAGTCTTATACACATCTGCCCGAGATAGAACAGGATTTGCTAGTGGTGTTTTTCCTCTTACACTCTTACCCACGTCCTTTCTCAGAGCATCTCTAACGGTAATTTCCATGTCTGCAAATACATGGATCGTAGGAGCTGCTTCCTGGCTGCTATTGTGAGCGTGAACAGCACAACTGCCCTAGGAAACCCATGATATCCCCACTACATCAAAATAGACTACCAGTTGTAGTAACAACTACTCACTGCAAGAGATCACCTTCATCTATCAGGACACGTTAGATAATGCCTATGCAATCCTTGCAAAACTAATTGCTCTATGGAGGTCATCTTAATTGCTGCAGAAAGAGCTTCTCTCTTGTGACAGTTCCTTTTTTAATGACTTGTTTACACATTGGAGTCAGTGACTAATGTGCATTTTGCAAATAGCTTTACGTCCTATGCTCTGCCCTCGAACCCCCTTGGCAGGGTGGAGCAGGAAATTTAAAAGCTGCTAAAATCTCTTGTTCACTGACACAGGTAAGGCAGGGGGACATGGATGAGCTCTGCACTGACCCAGTTCAAACTAGGCAAATAGGGTGCTGTGCTTCATGCCCCATCTTGTTGTCCACAGCTCTCTCTGAGGGAGAAGTGCAGGAAGTGCTTCCACCCTGCACTGGTGGATCTCACCACCTTGTCTCTAACTCCCCTAGTGCTACCAACAGGCACGGGCAGGCAAAAGGGCTGCACTTGCTGCAGTGCACCCAGGACTTAGGAAGGCACCTTTCTGCATTTTGTTAGCTCTAATACCGCTATCGAGATACCTGCCAATATATACCATAGACCATACTAGCAACGGGTTTTTAATTTGAGGTAGAAGGTATAATCATCTAGTTAGACACAGTATGTATGACTGCACAGCCTAATCTGCTCTCAAACTCCCAACACTACCTTACTGTGTCTTAGGTCCATAAATAGAAAGCCCACGAGCCATGAGAACGCTGTGTTTTGGAGCCTGGGCTTCAGGCCTGTGCAAATACTGAGTCAGCCCTCATGGCTGATATTGTGGCACTCCACATCATATCACGGGGATGTCTAAAGTCAGGCTTGGAAACTAAAAATAAGAAAACCCCAACCAATCTACTGCTCTTTCCTCCCACACAGACCCCAAACTACTTCACCTCATTTTATAAATGTCGCAGCTCCTAAACCCAGTTCCAGAAGAGTATGAGAGCTTTGCAGATGCTTTTGGTTCACTTTTGTCTACCATAACTACTGGCAACAATTTTCTTCACATTTGCAAAGCAGAAACTAAAGGCATTATCCATTTCCAAAACCTTCTTTCAACAGATGGACCCAAAGACTACACCTACACCAATAAATTATGCTCAGTTATTTCCTTGGGCCCCGTGCCAGTCTTGCCCACAGCCATAATTAATAATCTCCTGTCTAAAACAAGAGACTGGCATACAAAGTGCTTTTGGGAATGGTCCCTGGATTGTCCTAATTCCTAAACTGTGCCTGGCAAACATTTGGGAGACCCCCAGCTGGCAAAGGCACGGGATCATGCTGACAGCTTACTAGTATAAATGATTGTGTTCCTGTGCCTGGGAGCCAGCCCAAGCACCATGGAGTTTACTAGCAGAGGTGCAGCCATAAATTCTCCGGCAATGACAAATAGGGGATCATAACTCATCCTCATTTTTCCAGCATGGGAATCCACTGAGGACAACCCAAAACACCAGGAACCACTCTGTTACGCTACATTTAGACCCGTCTCCCCCTGCTGAAATGAATGCTCTTACTCTGGCATTTACTGCTACAATCAAGTCATTATTCAGCCACCAAATAGCCTCGCATGCGCTTAGACAAAAAGCTTTGTGCGTGGCCCTCTAAGTGTTATACAAACTCCTCCCCAGTATTCAGATGTCAGCCAGTGTCAATAGCTGTGGATAATGGTTACATTAATCAGTTAGCCCTCCCAGACCCCTGCATTTGCTAATACACCTAGCTCTTGCAGAATGATAGGAGAGCTCTGTAAGGGATATTTACTTCTTGCAGGAAAACAAAACAAAAAATCATCCCCACAGCCAGCTGTATTTTTAGTGATTTTGGAAGGATCAATTTTTGCAAGTTTAAGTGGAAGAGCCTGTCCAAGAGCAGCACCGTTCTTAGAAAGAGTAAAGCAGACAGCTGCTGAAAACCGGGTCCCAGCAGTGCCCCAGGCTGAATTTGGAAACTGTCCAGAATGTAGCTAAACCACCACTTGAGCCTTTTGAAAATTCAGACCTTAATCTTTTGTTGTTGTAACAAAAAGTTAAGATTAGGTATTTAGCATTCAGATTCTTACATCTGGAAAAGGACATGTCAAGAGAGTATCGATAACTTTCAACTCTAAACTCTGCTAATGATTTCTGTTTCGTATGTGCTTCTCCAACACTGCTCGGGTAGCACTTGAGTACAGTTTAATCTTCCTCTGGAAGTTGTCTTTGAATGGGTAAATGTATACTAACCCTTTACAAACAATAATCTGAGCCTGACAGCAATATTAAAGGCTTACAGACATGTTGATAATTCCCAACAATTTTAACAGAAATGTAAATTACTAGCAAGATTTTTCAATGTATATTTCTGGGCAGTTTCATTTCTGCTCTTTTCAAATCAAACTGAAGTGGAGTTTCTAATTTTTTTGCCTTCAGATTTTTGGTGAACTGAGCTTGAACTCATCTTACATTTTTATTAATCCTGTGTAATTTTTCCAGAAATCCCGCTACTCTTCTCTTTAAATCCAAACCATCTGTCCACAAGTTTCTTTAACACAGAAGTGAACTTTTCCCTTTACACATCAGATTTATATAGTTCACAATCAAGCTGAAATTAGAAAAGTCTGGTTCATATTCTGTTTCATTAATTGCATGGCAAAAGGCTTATGAACTATTGGAAATGGATTAAATATGAACACATTCCTTCTAATTGCATTATATCTTGAGACAGACTTCAACAACCATATTTCTTAATGAGAAGCAGAAGGGAAGAAGAAAACTTTGCTCTGGTGAGTTACAAAATAGTAAACGCCCTGCTCTCTAAGCAAGCTGCAAAAAGAGGTCCACCTATTCCTCCATGTGAGGAACGTTTCCAGCTTTTCCTCCAGAAGCTTTGTTTGCTGAAACTTTTAGCTTTAACTGGACTCAAACTCAGCATTTTCAAGACAGAGACACATCTGGGAATGTACATAAAACGCATCTTGGGGACAGGAGCCAAGCGAGAGCCTTGAAAACCCAGTCCTTTCAACACAGAAGGGAGACTGAGGCAGAATGTAGTTGATCCTGTGTTAGTCCATTAGTAAGGCTAAATGCATGTGCACATCCACACATAGGTAGCAGGGCAATTTGATAATATATAAAAAAAAAAGGATAAAAAGAAAAACAAAAAGAAGAAGAAAAGAAACAAAGACCTAAAGATCTTGCCTGAATTGCTTCCATACTGCCAGAGCATTGCTGATGCAGTGTCAACACGAGGCTCTTGCTGTGTGGAGTGGGCCAGTGACGGGAAACTGCCCAAGCAATTGGCATCAGTTGCTGGTTACTAAATATTTCAACAGTTGAAAGAGAAATTATTATCTGGTTTGAACTTGAACCAAGCAAAGAGTATTTTAGGCCAGAAAATCAGCTAGTTGAGACAAAAGATGGATACAAAAGTCAACCAGCTTTAGTTACTGGACTTGCAGAACTCCTTTTTATTTACATCCCCTCTGACTCAACTCTGCAGTGCAGATACCTTCCCAAATTTTGCCTACTAATCAAATCTATTCCACTACCAATTTTATGCTAGAGATGACTGTTTATTTAACACCCTCCATAAACTTCACCTTCGTTAGCCTCCACATATTGCCCTGCTGGTTCCAGAGACTATGAATTATTTCTGCTTCTTGGAGTCTACAGTATGATCGGACGATGCCCTTTTACCCGAGGGCTTCGCAGCTTACTTAGCTGGATGATGATCAAAATTACGAGGCTTTGCTTGAGGTACACAAGAGGAAAGGAAGAGATCTGCTCTACTTCTTCTCAGGTGCTCAGCCTGTATCCCTGCCCACTGAAGTTTTCCAAGTGTATTATGATGTATATGATTCCTACATGCACACACAGGACACTGCTGTGGCCAGGAAATCCCGTCTCCCTTGGGTTCCCCTTTTTCTTGACTCTTTCCAGCCCTTATGGACCTGCAGTCTCTTTGCTGGAGCAGTAGCACCAGTGGGAGTCAATAACAACCTCCAATAGCAGACACAAAAGAGAGATCAATCTTTTGAAGGCTAATAGTGTTATAAAAATATTACTGGTTCAACAAGGCTGGACTCAAAAACACACATTGAGACTGCTGGGTCTTATCCAAGGTTGCTTCCCAAACTATCCTTGCGTATACAGCATCTACATGAAATGCTAAGAGCACTGGCCTTGAAATGGGGAGAACAGCAAAGAAAGATCTCTGGCTTGGTGAAGGCAGCACTGTAATTCCTGTGCATACCACCTGCTATTAAAGCAATTTGAATTGATACCTCCAGCCTTCATACTGCAAACCTTGTGCCATGTTGTGCTCTGCACAGCCTGGTCTGATCACACTCTGCATAACCCCGCTGGTCTCACCATGCCCTTGACCTTCCATCCCTCCCTGGAGCTGTGGCAAAGCATTTGCACAGCTACATGGTGAGCAAAGCTCAGGGCTGGGATATACCCTCGCTTTTCTCTGTACAGTTTATGGCACTCTTCCCTCTTCCCTGTTAAGCCCAGAGAAGAAAAGCTCCCTACCCATAAAAGGGAATTTTAATACCCTGTCTGTATTAGGTTACTGCCGTGCCTTGTACTGCAGCATGGAGGCGCATGCCAATGGGACCTGTAAACCACCCCCTGGATTTTGACGTGGTTCCTGGAGCGGCTGGGCATCCAGGAACGGTGCAGCTGTGTCAGCAAGGGTGCCTGTGACATCTCTGTCAGATACAGTGCTTTAGGGATGTCCTGGCAGAGGTCACACACCAGTTCACAGACATCACTTGTGATACCAAATAATAACGATTTTTATTTACAAGGCTTCCTTCTGCCTCTTTGCATAGAGTATTTTAGATCAGCTATCCCGCCCCGTTCAATGGGTTTGTGTTGCTGTCAGTAAATACTGGAGATGGCCAGTCTGTGCCAGGCATTTGTGGGAAAGGTTGCATAATATTTGTTTCCACTTACTAAATACATCTGTTCTGAGCTCTGCCTGGTGCCAGCAAGGTTTGCAGAATTAAGCCCAGGGGATCTATGAACTCAGAATTGCACACACTTTTATAAATATTAAGTTTCATAACAGGCTTATGCAGTAGATAATACCCATCTGGATTATGGATGGATACCAGTATTTGTCAGAAGTGCGACACTGGCATCATCTACAAAAGCACCCTTTTAACAGTATTGGTTTTCTGTACTCCTCTTTCTCTCCCCGCTGCATGGTACGCTGGTGCACGATTATTCATGTATCCCTGACTTATTCAGGGCTGCAGATATTTGAAGTTACAGAGGACTAGGATGAAGTGGAGCAACGTACAGTGTAGCATAGACATAGGGCAGTGGTAAATCAGAAACTGTATTGCTTTTCTTTTTTATGACCATTTCTTGCATGCCTTATATGGAGGCATTAATTTGAACTTATTTTGGAGATGTGCAATGGGGCATACAAATGCAGAAGAGCTCTACAAAGCCGTCAAGGATCAGTACTTCTATGTCTAAATGTCTGGTTTGCCCATGCATGAGAAAGAAGACACCTGAATCTTTGTGCAGGAGGCAAGGGATGGAGATCAGATGCCAGGGTTTGAGAATACCAGGCCTCCAGCAGCAGCAGCCGCTTTCCCTCCCCACGCTCTCACTGCTGAGAGGATTGAAGAAAAAGAGCAGCTTAAATACAAAGCCGCCTGGAGCAACACACAGGGAGTTTTCTGAGGGAACTGTTGGAGGAGGTTGTTTCCACTGTGTTCAGAGAGGCAGGACTTCAGGTGCATCCTTTTGAAATAAGGAAGATGACACTAAGAAAACAAAGTCTGTCCATTTTGTCATGATCTTGGCCTGTGTATACTGCTTGCAGAAAAATGAGGAGACATCTATCAGTTTCCTAAGGAAGCCCTGTCTCAGGAAAGATAAAGTGTGAACTAGCTGTGGTAGGGCAGGGCAGTGGAGACTTGCCAACTCCTTTGACATGCACAGGACCCAGTGTCACCCTATGCACACCCAATGTCACAGGGCTCAGTTTCCAAAAGACAAGGACCAAAGTCCGTCCAGCACATCCATCAAAAGCTCAGAACAATCGTTCTCAATATGCTAGGCCTTGGGTGCTTAGAAGAGCATCACTAATAGAGAGAACAGACAAAGAGGATGGTTTTAGACATCCATTTGTCTTCAATCACAAAGATCCTAACATGCCATTGGGGAGCTTCTCTACCCCAAACTGTTTCACAGTGTGATATATGACTCTTGTCTTGGGAAAAGCAATAGAGTTTGTTATCAGCAGTGGGGGAGTCCCTAGAATAGCGGCAGAATGATGTTAGAGGAGATACTATCTTAGAAAGACACCAAAATCCAAATCAAGAAGATGAAGCTGAGCTGTGACCCCAACCAAATGAACCTTACTACAAATGCTGAGGTGCAGCTGCCAGAGGAGCTCACATGCATATGCTCTCCTGTGCTCTCACAGCGACAGCCATGGACTCTCGGGGGGCTCCGTCAGAAATCTCCAGACCCTCTGAGAAGTACAGCATGCTGACAAGACAAATGGAGACAGTGCCCTCACGCGACTTTCCATCCCACAGCTCGATAGCTTCAAAGTAGTCTGCTATAACAACCGTGATCAATAACACAACCTGTCAAATTAAAGTCAGTTCAACCCAGGGTTGGCTATCTGCTAACTTTACATTGGGGATGGCATCACAACAGCTAGTGGTGACACTTCATGACCACTACTACTTTAATATATTTCATTTCTACTGATAGCAATTGACTGGGAGAGATACAGCAGGTTTGCAAAAATCAGCTGGAGTGCTGTTGGTCCCAGTTACGTGCTATTAAGAGGCACCTAAGCTGTCAAGTGCCTGTGAAGAAGTTGTACTAAATTGTGTTTCTAAGCTAAGGATATATACTGCCAGCCATTGTTATAGGATAAAATTGAGAGCAATATATTCTGAAATAAACAATATATGGGTTGGGTTTCTTTTGGTGGCTAGGTTTTATTTTATTTGGAGCGAGAAGGGAGCAGATTGCCTCCCAAGATGTCATATTCAATTTCTGGCAATTCCAGTGCTGCTTTTCATTGGATGAGCACTCATTTTCAATCATATGAATATGAATCAAGTATTAGAAGATAAGGCACTAGTGCGTGTGCAATGGGAGCACTCTAACTGTTGATCATGATGCACTATACTGTACAATGCTGAAAATTATTTCTGACTTTAAATGGATAAACTGCTTTAAGAAGCAGTAGAAGTGTGAAAGGAAGAAAATTAAAGGGACAAGATCACCCATTATGTTATGTTATATTATGATTATGTTATGTTTGTATTATTATAATATATATACACAATATTATTTGTATTGTGGTTTCACCTGAAGATTCTGGATGAAGTTGTAACACTCTCAGGCTAAATCTAAGGGAAGGCAAGAATTTTATAGGTAGGAAACAGAGGCACAAAGGGACCTCTTCAGCACCAGAGGTAAGAATTCAACATGGACCTTCTGAAGCCCAAAGAGGTGCCCTTGTAATAAACAAAGGAATAAGCACATCAAGGGCGTGGCTCATCCGATCTGGTTTAGGACATTCCCCGCACCCAAGAGATGCCCATTTCTCCTCACTGACTCCAACTGAGCAATCTCAGGGGCCACAGCAGGATCTGTTGAGCTGACGAGGCTGCTCCAAACCTGGGCAAACTCACAGTGCAACATGAGGATCAAAATTAGTCTTATTTGCCCTCACTTCCTTAGCACCCTCATATGCTTGTGGCTGCCTGCTCCGGTTTGCTCTCTCTCTCTCTTCTACTTCTGTCTGAAGACCTGAGTACAGACTGCGTCAGAGCAGAGCACACCCTGACAAAATGCTTGCTAAGCTTTGATATTAACACATCGATTAGAGTCAGGACCTGTTTACAGGTGGGTACCTGTAGAAGTACCTGTGAAAGTTTGTCTAGATACAGTCAGTGGATTACATCAAGCTAAGGTTATGCATTTACTCCAGCTTTTTAGTTATTCTTCCTCCCTCGCCAACACGTATTCAAAATTACTAACATAAATGTCTGAGGAAACATACATAAAATTATATCCAAAACAACTACATTCAAAGCACAGTAAATCATGAGGCCAAGCACTTCAGAATTAGAAAATACAAGAATTAAGTTTGTCTGTGCAACGCTCAGCTCCCAGCTCCTTCCACTTCCCTTGTGTGCCTGCACTGTGAGTTACATACCTTTTTAATTTTTTTCCGAACAGGAATCTCTTCTTTGTACACTGAATAAATAGTTATTTATAATTCTTTTTTATTCAGTACAGTTGCCCTGAGCTTTCTAGAATTCATACCATCAAAATATGCACTGATGAAGAAGTACTTGCTTCCTCCAGGCTACTTTTGTGGCATTTTTCCCTACAGCATCTGCCTCAGTCTGTCAAATATCTTTAATGCAGAGCGGCAGTTTTAGCAATGCCTGTAGGGATCCGAGTGGAAAGAAGTGGGGAACTGAGAGGGCACGAAGCCGGTGACCAGAGCGGGGGGAGCAGGCAGGGAGCACTGCAAACGGCAGGGCCCAGAAGGGAGGTAGAAGGTTGGAGACCAGAAAGAAGTGGGAGGGAGGAAGAGGTAGGAGATGAAATGGAAAAAAAGGCGGTGTGGCATACTCAGAAACATTGGGAAAGGTGAAAGGTCTGAGAGGGGTTGGCCAGAGCAGATGGGAGCAGGAAGGGATCTGGAAAGCAAAGGGAAAACCAGCCCTCATCCACCGGGGCCCCAATCCCACAGAAATCTGAAGGGAGATGCTCTGTCCCTCCTGGTCCCAGCCACCCTGGCGCTGTCCTGCCAGCCTGTACTGTCCGCTGCCCACAGAGGAGATACACACCTGTGCACCGCCTGGTTGTCCTTCTCCGTGTCAGGCTTGAGCAAAAGAAAATTTGGACTTGCAAAAGGAAACAGTGAGGTCCCTTAGGCTGTTTGAACAGCCCCACTGAAGAAATAGCAACAGTCTCATCAGGTAATTTGTTTCCAAGTAGGTGGCCAACAGTATCGAAAGAAGTGCTCTTACACAAGTCCATCTGGAATGGAAAAGAGATTTAGGAGGACATTCTGCACTCTCTTGTAATGATACTGGTACGATGTAATTGCTCTAGTCTCCTGCAGTTCATGGAAAAGGAAATGCAAGTCCTTCTCTTGGCAGTCCCATGTCACAGGGCTAAAGGAACAGAACTTCACATTTTGCAGTGGCATCCTACATCCAGACAAGTTTTAGGATTGACCCTCTGGGACCCACTTTGTCACACAGCAGTATTATCGACATCCCTACTACTGACACCATAATTCAGGTTGGAAGGGATATCTGGAGCTCAGAGCTAACTTCAAGGTTCGGGCAGGTTGCTCGGGCCTTGTCCAGTCTCATTCTGGGTGGAGATCTCCAAGGCTGGAGATCCCACAGCCTGCCTGGGTGCCTGGTCTAGTGTCCAACAAGCATGACAGCAAAATTTCTTCCTTATACTTAGTAGGAGGTTCCCTTTCTACAACCTGTGGCCGTTGCCTCTCATCCTTTCACTGTTTACCTTTGAGAGGAGCATGGCTCTGCCGTCTCTCACCCTCCCAGCAGGAAGCTGAAGAGCACCATGAGCTGCCCCTGCCGGCTTCTTTTGTTCAAGCTGAACAAAGCGGCAGCTGTCCCTGTTCTCTTTCGGTGTCCTATGCTCCCACCCCATGGCCATACCACCTTTCTCTGGAGTCACTCCAATTTTTCAGTATCTCTGTTGTACCAGGGCATCCAACATCAGATGTAGTACTCCAGATGCAGACTCACAATTACCTCACATGGGAAAAATCCCCTACCTCAGCCTCCTGGCTACAGTATATGGTTGGTGGTTATCATTGCAAGCGCATGCTGTTGACTAATGCTCAACTTGCTGTCCACCGGAGCCCAGGCCCTCTTGCTAAAAAGACTGTACCCTAGCCTGCTGGAGTCTGTTCCATGTGAGAAACTTTGCACTTGTCTTTTTCTATCAGCCATAAACTTTGCTGACGGCTGGTATCTCTAACAATTATTCATGAAGACAGTTAATAATTCCAAGAGCTAAACCACATTTGACAGGCCACATGCAATCTAAGCCAAAAGTGCCATGTCACTCAATGAACCTAAGGCCATACCGCTGTCACTCATTATTTCCTTTCGTTGTCATGTTTTTGCCACTCTTTCCCTGTCCCCAGACATGCCTGGTATGTTGCCAAAGGTGGTTTCTCTCATCAAGCATTTGTCAGTAGCCAGCAAGTGTTCACAATGGCAATGAATGGTAGATTTGGAGATGGGGAGTGTGAGGAAAGCAAGTGGTTAACACTGAATGGCAAAGCGCCTGGTCTACCATAGA